>NW_027278517.1:0-184412 GCF_030028105.1 Mobula birostris
ATTCGGGTTCGGGTTCGAGTTCGACTTCGATTTCGACTTTCAGTTCGAGTTCCAGTTCGATTTCGAGTTAGATTTCGACTTCGAGCTCGACTTCGATTTCAATTTCGAGTTCGAGTTCGATTTCGACTTCGAATTCGATTTCAACTTCGAGTTCGACTCTGATTCGTCTTCGAGTTCGAGTTCGAGTTCGACTTCGAATTGGACTTTGAGTTCGACTTCGAGTTCGACTTCGACCTCGAGTTCGACTTCGAGTTTGAATTCGAGGTCGAGTTCCAGTTCGAGTTCGAATTGAGTTCGAGTTCCAATTCGAGTTCGACTTCGATTTCGACTTTCAGTTCGAGTTCCAGTTCGATTTCGAGTTAGATTTCGACTTCGAGCTCGACTTCGATTTCAATTTCGAGTTCGAGTTCGATTTCGACTTCGAATTCGATTTCAACTTCGAGTTCGACTCTGATTTCGTCTTCGAGTTCGAGTTCGAGTTCGACTTCGACTTCGAATTGGACTTTGAGTTCGACTTCGAGTTCGACTTCGACCTCGAGTTCGACTTCGAGTTTGAATTCGAGGTCGAGTTCCAGTTCGAGTTCGAATTTGAGTTCGAGTTCCAATTCGATTTCAACTTCGAGTTCGACTCTGATTTCGTCTTCGAGTTCGAGTTCGAGTTCGACTTCGATTGGACTTTGATGTTCGACTTCGAGTTCGACTTCGACCTCGAGTTCGACTTCGAGTTTGAATTCGAGGTCGAGTTCCAGTTCGAGTTCGAATTTGAGTTCGAGTTCCAATTCGAGTTCGACTTCGATTTCGACTTTCAGTTCGAGTTCCAGTTCGATTTCGAGTTAGATTTCGACTTCGAGCTCGACTTCGATTTCAATTTCGAGTTCGAGTTCGATTTCGACTTCGAATTCGATTTCAACTTCGAGTTCGACTCTGATTTCGTCTTCGAGTTCGAGTTCGAGTTCGAGTTCGACTTCGAATTGGACTTTGAGTTCGACTTCGAGTTCGACTTCGACCTCGAGTTCGACTTCGAGTTTGAATCGAGGTCGAGTTCCAGTTCGAGTTCGAATTTGAGTTCGAGTTCCAATTCGAGTTCGACTTCGATTTCGACTTTCAGTTCGAGTTCCAGTTCGATTTCGAGTTCGCCTTCGAGTTCGAATTCTAGGTCGAGTTCGAGTTCGACTTCGAATTTGAGTTGGACCTCGAGTACGACTTCGAGTTCGAATTCGTGGTCTAGGTCGACTTCGAGTTCGAATTCCAGTTGGAGTTCTAGTTCGACTTCGACTTCGAGTTCGACCTTCGAGTTCGAATTCGTGGTCCTAGGTCGACTTCGAGTTCGACTTCCGATCTCGACTTCGAGTTCGAGTTCCAGTTCGACCTCGAGTTCGACTTCGAGTTTGAATTCGAGGTCGAGTTCCAATTCGAGTTCGAATTTGAGTTCGAGTTCGAATTCGGGTTCGGGTTCGAGTTCGACTTCGATTTCGACTTTCAGTTCGAGTTCCAGTTCGATTTCGAGTTAGATTTCGACTTCGAGCTCGACTTCGATTTCAATTTCGAGTTCGAGTTCGATTTCGACTTCGAATTCGATTTCAACTTCGAGTTCGACTCTGATTCGTCTTCGAGTTCGAGTTCGAGTTCGACTTCGAATTGGACTTTGAGTTCGACTTCGAGTTCGACTTCGACCTCGAGTTCGACTTCGAGTTTGAATTCGAGGTCGAGTTCCAGTTCGAGTTCGAATTTGAGTTCGAGTTCCAATTCGAGTTCGACTTCGATTTCGACTTTCAGTTCGAGTTCCAGTTCGATTTCGAGTTAGATTTCGACTTCGAGCTCGACTTCGATTTCAATTTCGAGTTCGAGTTCGATTTCGACTTCGAATTCGATTTTCAACTTCGAGTTCGACTCTGATTTCGTCTTCGAGTTCGAGTTCGAGTTCGAGTTCGACTTCGAATTGGACTTTGAGTTCGACTTCGAGTTCGACTTCGACCTCGAGTTCGACTTCGAGTTTGAATTCGAGGTCGAGTTCCAGTTCGAGTTCGAATTTGAGTTCGAGTTCCAATTCGAGTTCGACTTCGATTCGACTTTCAGTTCGAGTTCCAGTTCGATTTCGAGTTCGCCTTCGAGTTCGAATTCTAGGTCGAGTTCGAGTTCGACTTCGGAATTTGAGTTGGACCTCGAGTACGACTTCGAGTTCGAATTCGGTGGTCTAGGTCGACTTCGAGTTCGAATTCCAGTTGGAGTTCTAGTTCGACTTCGACTTTGAGTTGGACCTCGAGTTCGACTTCGAGTTCGAATTCGAATTCGAATTTGAGTTGGAGTTCGAATTTCGATTTCGGGTTCGACTTCCAGTTCGAATTCGAGTTCGAGGTTCCCAGTTCGACTTCGAGTTCGAATTCCAGTTCTAGTTCTAGTTCGACTTCGACTTTGAGTTGGACCTCGAGTTCGACTTCGAGTTCGAATTCGTGGTGTAGGTCGACTTCGAGTTCGACTTCGAGTTCGAATTTCCAGTTCGAGTTCTAGTTCGACTTCGACTTTGAGTTGGACCTCGAGTTCGACTTCGAGTTCGAATTCGAGGTCGAGTTCGAATTTGAGTTGGGAGTTCGAATTTCGAGTTCGGGTTCGACTTCCAGTTCGAATTCGAGTTCGACTTCGATCTCGACTTCGAGTTCGAGTTCCAGTTCGACTTCGAGTTCGACTTCGAGTTCGAATTCCAGTTCGAGTTCTAGTTCGACTTCGACTTTGAGTTGGACCTCGAGTTCGACCTCGAATTCGACTTCGAGTTTGAATTCGAGGTCGAGTTCCAATTCGAGTTCGAATTGGAGTTCGAGTTCGAATTCGAGATCGGGTTCGAGTTCGACTTCGATTTCGACTTTCAGTTCGAGTTCCAGTTCGATTTCGAGTTAGATTTCGACTTCGAGCTCGACTTCGATTTCAATTTCGAGTTCGAGTTCGATTTCGACTTCGAATTCGATTTCAACTTCGAGTTCGACTCTGATTTCGACTTCGACTTCGAGTTCGAGTTCGACTTCGACCTCGAGTTCGACTTCGAGTTTGAATTCGAGGTCGAGTTCCAATTAGAGTTCGAATTTGAGTTCGAGTTCCAATTCGAGTTCGACTTCGATCTCGACTTCGAGTTCGAGTTCCAGTTCGACTTCGAGTTCGACTTCGAGTTCGAATTCCAGTTCGAGTTTCTAGTTCGACTTCGACATTGAGTTGGACCTCGAGTTCGACTTCGAGTTCGAATTCGTGGTGTAGGTCGACTTCGAGTTCGACTACGAGTTCGAATTGCAGTTCGAGTTCTAGTTCGACTTCGACTTTGAGTTGGACCTCGAGTTCGACTTCGAGTTCGAATTCGAGGTCGAGTTCGAATTCGAATTCGAATTTGAGTTGGAGTTCGAATTTCGAGTTCGGGTTCGACTTCCAGTTCGAATTCGAGTTCGACTTCGATCTCGACTTCGAGTTCGAGTTCGACTTCGACCTCGAGTTCGACTTCGAGTTTGAATTCGAGGTCGAGTTCCAATTGGAGTTCGACTTCGATTTCGACTTTCCGTTCGAGTTCCAGTTCGATTTCGAGTTCGCCTTCGAGTTCGAATCCAGGTCGAGTTCGAGTTCGACTTCGTCTTTGAGTTGGAACTCGAGTTCGACTTCGAGTTCGAATTCGAGGTCTAGGTCGACTTCGAGTTCGACTTCGAGATCGACTTCGATCTCGACTTCGAGTTCGAGTTCCAGTTCGACTTCGAGTTTCCAATTCGAGTTCGAATTTGAGTTCGAGTTCATATTCGGGTTCGGGTTCGAGTTCGACTTCGATTTCGACTTTCAGTTCGAGTTCCAGTTCGATTTCGAGTTAGATTTCCGACTTCGAGCTCGACTTCGATTTCAATTTCGAGTTCGAGTTCGATTTCGACTTCGAATTCGATTTCAACTTCGAGTTCGACTCTGATTTCGTCTTCGAGTTCGAGTTCGAGTTCGAGTTCGACTTCGAATTGGACTTGAGTTCGACTTCGAGTTCGACTTCGACCTCGAGTTCGACTTCGAGTTTGAATTCGAGGTCGAGTTCCAGTTCGAGTTCGAATTTGAGTTCGAGTTCCAATTCGAGTTCGACTTCGATTTCGACTTTCAGTTCGAGTTCCAGTTCGATTTCGAGTTCGCCTTCGAGGTCGAATTCTAGGTCGAGTTCGAGTTCGACTTCGACTTTGAGTTGACCTCGAGTTCGACTTCGAGTTCGAATTCGTGGTCTAGGTCGACTTCGAGTTCGACTTCGAGTTCGAATTCCCAGTTCGAGTTCTAGTTCGACTTCGACTTCGAGTTCGACTTCGAGTTCGAATTCGTGGTCTAGGTCGACTTCGAGTTCGACTTCGATCTCGACTTCGAGTTCGAGTTCGAGTTCCAGTTCGACTTCGAGTTCGAATTCGTTTGTCTAGGTCGACTTCGAGTTCGACTTCGAGTTCGAATTCCAGTTCGAGTTCTAGTTTCGACTTCGACTTTGAGTTGGACCTCGAGTTCGACTTCGAGTTTGAATTCGAGGTCGAGTTCCAATTCGAGTTCGAATTGGAGTTCGAGTTCGAATTCGAGATCGGGTTCGAGTTCGACTTCGATTTCGACTTTCAGTTTCGAGTTCCAGTTCGATTTCGAGTTAGATTTCGACTTCGAGCTCGACTTCGATTTCATTTTCGAGTTCGAGTTCGATTTCGACTTCGAATTCGATTTCAACTTCGAGTTCGACTCTGATTTCGACTTCGACTTCGAGTTCGAGTTCGAGTTCGACTTCGACCTCGAGTTCGACTTCGAGTTTGAATTCGAGGTCGAGTTCCAATTCGAGTTCGAATTTGAGTTCGAGTTCCAATTCGAGTTCGACTTCGATTTCGACTTTCCGTTCGAGTTCCAGTTCGATTTCGAGTCGCCTTCGAGTTCGAATTCCAGGTCGAGTTCGAGTTCGACTTCGACTTTGAGTTGGACCTCGAGTTCGACTTCGAGTTCGAATTCGAGGTCTAGGTCGACTTCGAGTTCGACTTCGAGATCGACTTTTAGTTCGAGTTCCAGTTCGATTTCGAGTTAGATTTCGACTTCGAGCTCGACTTCGATTTCAATTTCGAGTTCGAGTTCGATTTCGACTTCGAATTCGATTTCAACTTCGAGTTCGACTCTGATTTCGTCTTCGAGTTCGAGTTCGAGTTCGAGTTCGACTTCGAATTGGACTTTGAGTTCGACTTCGAGTTCGACTTCGACCTCGAGTTCGACTTCGAGTTCGAATTCGAGGTCGAGTTCCAGTTCGAGTTCGAATTTGAGTTCGAGTTCCAATTCGAGTTCGACTTCGATTTCGACTTTCAGTTTCGAGTTCCAGTTCGATTTCGAGTTAGATTTCGACTTCGAGCTCGACTTCGATTTCAATTTCGAGTTCGAGTTCGATTTCGACTTCGAATTCGATTCAACTCGAGTTCGACTCTGATTTCGTCTTCGAGTTCGAGTTCGAGTTCGAGTTCGACTTCGAATTGGACTTTGAGTTCGACTTCGAGTTCGACTTCGACCTCGAGTTCGACTTCGAGTTTGAATTCGAGGTCGAGTTTCCAGTTCGAGTTCGAATTGAGTTCGAGTTCCAATTCGAGTTCGAACTTCGATTTCGACTTTCAGTTCGAGTTCCAGTTCGATTTCGAGTTCGCCTTCGAGTTCGAATTCTAGGTCGAGTTCGAGTTCGACTTCGACTTTGAGTTGGACCTCGAGTACGACTCCGAGTTCGAATTCGTGGTCTAGGTCGACTTCGAGTTCGACTTCGAGTTCGAATTCCAGTTGGAGTTCTAGTTCGACTTCGACTTCGAGTTCGACTTCGAGTTCGAATTCGTGGTCTAGGTCGACTTCGAGTTCGACTTCGACCTCGAGTTCGACTTCGAGTTTGAATTCGAGGTCGAGTTCCAATTCGAGTTCGAATTTGAGTTCGAGTTCGAATTCGGGTTCGGGTTCGAGTTCGACTTCGATTTCGACTTTCAGTTCGAGTTCCAGTTCGATTTCGAGTTAGATTTCGACTTCGAGCTCGACTTCGATTTCAATTTCGAGTTCGAGTTCGATTTCGACTTCGAATTCGATTTCAACTTCGAGTTCGACTCTGATTTCGTCTTCGAGTTCGAGTTCGAGTTCGACTTCGAATTGGACTTTGAGTTCGACTTCGAGTTCGACTTCGACCTCGAGTTCGACTTCGAGTTTGAATTCGAGGTCGAGTTCCAGTTCGAGTTCGAATTTGAGTTCGAGTTCCAATTCGAGTTCGACTTCGATTTCGACTTTCAGTTCGAGTTCCAGTTCGATTTCGAGTTAGATTTCGACTTCGAGCTCGACTTCGATTTCAATTTCGAGTTCGAGTTCGATTTCGACTTCGAATTCGATTTCAACTTCGAGTTCGACTCTGATTTCGTCTTCGAGTTCGAGTTCGAGTTCGACTTCGACTTCGAATTGGACTTTGAGTTCGACTTCGAGTTCGACTTCGACCTCGAGTTCGACTTCGAGTTTGAATTCGAGGTCGAGTTCCAGTTCGAGTTCGAATTTGAGTTCGAGTTCCAATTCGAGTTCGACTTCGATTTCGACTTTCAGTTCGAGTTCCAGTTCGATTTCGAGTTAGATTTCGACTTCGAGCTCGACTTCGATTTCAATTTCGAGTTCGAGTTCGATTTCGACTTCGAATTCGATTTCAACTTCGAGTTCGACTCTGATTTCGTCTTCGAGTTCGAGTTCGAGTTCGAGTTCGACTTCGAATTGGACTTTGAGTTCGACTTCGAGTTCGACTTCGACCTCGAGTTCGACTTCGAGTTTGAATTCGAGGTCGAGTTCCAGTTCGAGTTCGAATTTGAGTTCGAGTTCCAATTCGAGTTCGACTTCGATTTCGACTTTCAGTTCGAGTTCCAGTTCGATTTCGAGTTCGCCTTCGAGTTCGAATTCTAGGTCGAGTTCGAGTTCGACTTCGAATTTGAGTTGGACCTCGAGTACGACTTCGAGTTCGAATTCGTGGTCTAGGTCGACTTCGAGTTCGAATTCCAGTTGGAGTTCTAGTTCGACTTCGACTTCGAGTTCGAATTCGTGGTCTAGGTCGACTTCGAGTTCGACTTCGATCTCGACTTCGAGTTCGAGTTCCAGTTCGACCTCGAGTTCGACTTCGAGTTTGAATTCGAGGTCGAGTTCCAATTCGAGTTCGAATTTGAGTTCGAGTTCGAATTCGGGTTCGGGTTCGAGTTCGACTTCGATTTCGACTTTCAGTTCGAGTTCCAGTTCGATTTCGAGTTAGATTTCGACTTCGAGCTCGACTTCGATTTCAATTTCGAGTTCGAGTTCGATTTCGACTTCGAATTCGATTTCAACTTCGAGTTCGACTCTGATTTCGTCTTCGAGTTCGAGTTCGAGTTCGAGTTCGACTTCGAATTGGACTTTGAGTTCGACTTCGAGTTCGACTTCGACCTCGAGTTCGACTTCGAGTTTGAATTCGAGGTCGAGTTCCAGTTCGAGTTCGAATTTGAGTTCGAGTTCCAATTCGAGTTCGACTTCGATTTCGACTTTCAGTTCGAGTTCCAGTTCGATTTCGAGTTAGATTTCGACTTCGAGCTCGACTTCGATTTCAATTTCGAGTTCGAGTTCGATTTCGACTTCGAATTCGATTTCAACTTCGAGTTCGACTCTGATTTCGTCTTCGAGTTCGAGTTCGAGTTCGAGTTCGACTTCGAATTGGACTTTGAGTTCGACTTCGAGTTCGACTTCGACCTCGAGTTCGACTTCGAGTTTGAATTCGAGGTCGAGTTCCAGTTCGAGTTCGAATTTGAGTTCGAGTTCCAATTCGAGTTCGACTTCGATTTCGACTTTCAGTTCGAGTTCCAGTTCGATTTCGAGTTCGCCTTCGAGTTCGAATTCTAGGTCGAGTTCGAGTTCGACTTCGACTTTGAGTTGGACCTCGAGTACGACTTCGAGTTCGAATTCGTGGTCTAGGTCGACTTCGAGTTCGACTTCGAGTTCGAATTCCAGTTCGAGTTCTAGTTCGACTTCGACTTCGAGTTCGACTTCGAGTTCGAATTCGTGGTCTAGGTCGACTTCGAGTTCGACTTCGATCTCGACTTCGAGTTCGAGTTCCAGTTCGACCTCGAGTACGACTTCGAGTTCGAATTCGTGGTCTAGGTCGACTTCGAGTTCGACTTCGAGTTCGAATTCCAGTTCGAGTTCTAGTTCGACTTCGACTTCGAGTTCGACTTCGAGTTCGAATTCGTGGTCTAGGTCGACTTCGAGTTCGACTTCGATCTCGACTTCGAGTTCGAGTTCCAGTTCGACCTCGAGTTCGACTTCGAGTTTGAATTCGAGGTCGAGTTCCAATTCGAGTTCGAATTTGAGTTCGAGTTCGAATTCGGGTTCGGGTTCGAGTTCGACTTCGATTTCGACTTTCAGTTCGAGTTCCAGTTCGATTTCGAGTTCGCCTTCGAGTTCGACTTCGAGTTCGAATTCGTGGTCTAGGTCGACTTCGAGTTCGACTTCGATCTCGACTTCGAGTTCGAGTTCCAGTTCGACCTCGAGTACGACTTCGAGTTCGAATTCGTGGTCTAGGTCGACTTCGAGTTCGACTTCGAGTTCGAATTCCAGTTCGAGTTCTAGTTCGACTTCGACTTCGAGTTCGACTTCGAGTTCGAATTCGTGGTCTAGGTCGACTTCGAGTTCGACTTCGATCTCGACTTCGAGTTCGAGTTCCAGTTCGACCTCGAGTTCGACTTCGAGTTTGAATTCGAGGTCGAGTTCCAATTCGAGTTCGAATTTGAGTTCGAGTTCGAATTCGGGTTCGGGTTCGAGTTCGACTTCGATTTCGACTTTCAGTTCGAGTTCCAGTTCGATTTCGAGTTAGATTTCGACTTCGAGCTCGACTTCGATTTCAATTTCGAGTTCGAGTTCGATTTCGACTTCGAATTCGATTTCAACTTCGAGTTCGACTCTGATTTCGTCTTCGAGTTCGAGTTCGAGTTCGAGTTCGACTTCGAATTGGACTTTGAGTTCGACTTCGAGTTCGACTTCGACCTCGAGTTCGACTTCGAGTTTGAATTCGAGGTCGAGTTCCAGTTCGAGTTCGAATTTGAGTTCGAGTTCCAATTCGAGTTCGACTTCGATTTCGACTTTCAGTTCGAGTTCCAGTTCGATTTCGAGTTAGATTTCGACTTCGAGCTCGACTTCGATTTCAATTTCGAGTTCGAGTTCGATTTCGACTTCGAATTCGATTTCAACTTCGAGTTCGACTCTGATTTCGTCTTCGAGTTCGAGTTCGAGTTCGACTTCGAATTGGACTTTGAGTTCGACTTCGAGTTCGACTTCGACCTCGAGTTCGACTTCGAGTTTGAATTCGAGGTCGAGTTCCAGTTCGAGTTCGAATTTGAGTTCGAGTTCCAATTCGAGTTCGACTTCGATTTCGACTTTCAGTTCGAGTTCCAGTTCGATTTCGAGTTCGCCTTCGAGTTCGAATTCTAGGTCGAGTTCGAGTTCGACTTCGACTTTGAGTTGGACCTCGAGTACGACTTCGAGTTCGAATTCGTGGTCTAGGTCGACTTCGAGTTCGACTTCGAGTTCGAATTCCAGTTCGAGTTCTAGTTCGACTTCGACTTCGAGTTCGACTTCGAGTTCGAATTCGTGGTCTAGGTCGACTTCGAGTTCGACTTCGATCTCGACTTCGAGTTCGAGTTCCAGTTCGACCTCGAGTACGACTTCGAGTTCGAATTCGTGGTCTAGGTCGACTTCGAGTTCGACTTCGAGTTCGAATTCCAGTTCGAGTTCTAGTTCGACTTCGACTTCGAGTTCGACTTCGAGTTCGAATTCGTGGTCTAGGTCGACTTCGAGTTCGACTTCGATCTCGACTTCGAGTTCGAGTTCCAGTTCGACCTCGAGTTCGACTTCGAGTTTGAATTCGAGGTCGAGTTCCAATTCGAGTTCGAATTTGAGTTCGAGTTCGAATTCGGGTTCGGGTTCGAGTTCGACTTCGATTTCGACTTTCAGTTCGAGTTCCAGTTCGATTTCGAGTTCGCCTTCGAGTTCGACTTCGAGTTCGAATTCGTGGTCTAGGTCGACTTCGAGTTCGACTTCGATCTCGACTTCGAGTTCGAGTTCCAGTTCGACCTCGAGTACGACTTCGAGTTCGAATTCGTGGTCTAGGTCGACTTCGAGTTCGACTTCGAGTTCGAATTCCAGTTCGAGTTCTAGTTCGACTTCGACTTCGAGTTCGACTTCGAGTTCGAATTCGTGGTCTAGGTCGACTTCGAGTTCGACTTCGATCTCGACTTCGAGTTCGAGTTCCAGTTCGACCTCGAGTTCGACTTCGAGTTTGAATTCGAGGTCGAGTTCCAATTCGAGTTCGAATTTGAGTTCGAGTTCGAATTCGGGTTCGGGTTCGAGTTCGACTTCGATTTCGACTTTCAGTTCGAGTTCCAGTTCGATTTCGAGTTCGCCTTCGAGTTCGACTTCGAGTTCGAATTCGTGGTCTAGGTCGACTTCGAGTTCGACTTCGATCTCGACTTCGAGTTCGAGTTCCAGTTCGACCTCGAGTACGACTTCGAGTTCGAATTCGTGGTCTAGGTCGACTTCGAGTTCGACTTCGAGTTCGAATTCCAGTTCGAGTTCTAGTTCGACTTCGACTTCGAGTTCGACTTCGAGTTCGAATTCGTGGTCTAGGTCGACTTCGAGTTCGACTTCGATCTCGACTTCGAGTTCGAGTTCCAGTTCGACCTCGAGTTCGACTTCGAGTTTGAATTCGAGGTCGAGTTCCAATTCGAGTTCGAATTTGAGTTCGAGTTCGAATTCGGGTTCGGGTTCGAGTTCGACTTCGATTTCGACTTTCAGTTCGAGTTCCAGTTCGATTTCGAGTTAGATTTCGACTTCGAGCTCGACTTCGATTTCAATTTCGAGTTCGAGTTCGATTTCGACTTCGAATTCGATTTCAACTTCGAGTTCGACTCTGATTTCGTCTTCGAGTTCGAGTTCGAGTTCGAGTTCGACTTCGAATTGGACTTTGAGTTCGACTTCGAGTTCGACTTCGACCTCGAGTTCGACTTCGAGTTTGAATTCGAGGTCGAGTTCCAGTTCGAGTTCGAATTTGAGTTCGAGTTCCAATTCGAGTTCGACTTCGATTTCGACTTTCAGTTCGAGTTCCAGTTCGATTTCGAGTTAGATTTCGACTTCGAGCTCGACTTCGATTTCAATTTCGAGTTCGAGTTCGATTTCGACTTCGAATTCGATTTCAACTTCGAGTTCGACTCTGATTTCGTCTTCGAGTTCGAGTTCGAGTTCGAGTTCGACTTCGAATTGGACTTTGAGTTCGACTTCGAGTTCGACTTCGACCTCGAGTTCGACTTCGAGTTTGAATTCGAGGTCGAGTTCCAGTTCGAGTTCGAATTTGAGTTCGAGTTCCAATTCGAGTTCGACTTCGATTTCGACTTTCAGTTCGAGTTCCAGTTCGATTTCGAGTTAGATTTCGACTTCGAGCTCGACTTCGATTTCAATTTCGAGTTCGAGTTCGATTTCGACTTCGAATTCGATTTCAACTTCGAGTTCGACTCTGATTTCGTCTTCGAGTTCGAGTTCGAGTTCGAGTTCGACTTCGAATTGGACTTTGAGTTCGACTTCGAGTTCAACTTCGACCTCGAGTTCGACTTCGAGTTTGAATTCGAGGTCGAGTTCCAGTTCGAGTTCGAATTTGAGTTCGAGTTCCAATTCGAGTTCGACTTCGATTTCGACTTTCAGTTCGAGTTCCAGTTCGATTTCGAGTTCGCCTTCGAGTTCGAATTCTAGGTCGAGTTCGAGTTCGACTTCGAATTTGAGTTGGACCTCGAGTACGACTTCGAGTTCGAATTCGTGGTCTAGGTCGACTTCGAGTTCGAATTCCAGTTGGAGTTCTAGTTCGACTTCGACTTCGAGTTCGAATTCGTGGTCTAGGTCGACTTCGAGTTCGACTTCGATCTCGACTTCGAGTTCGAGTTCCAGTTCGACCTCGAGTTCGACTTCGAGTTTGAATTCGAGGTCGAGTTCCAATTCGAGTTCGAATTTGAGTTCGAGTTCGAATTCGGGTTCGGGTTCGAGTTCGACTTCGATTTCGACTTTCAGTTCGAGTTCCAGTTCGATTTCGAGTTAGATTTCGACTTCGAGCTCGACTTCGATTTCAATTTCGAGTTCGAGTTCGATTTCGACTTCGAATTCGATTTCAACTTCGAGTTCGACTCTGATTTCGTCTTCGAGTTCGAGTTCGAGTTCGAGTTCGACTTCGAATTGGACTTTGAGTTCGACTTCGAGTTCGACTTCGACCTCGAGTTCGACTTCGAGTTTGAATTCGAGGTCGAGTTCCAGTTCGAGTTCGAATTTGAGTTCGAGTTCCAATTCGAGTTCGACTTCGATTTCGACTTTCAGTTCGAGTTCCAGTTCGATTTCGAGTTAGATTTCGACTTCGAGCTCGACTTCGATTTCAATTTCGAGTTCGAGTTCGATTTCGACTTCGAATTCGATTTCAACTTCGAGTTCGACTCTGATTTCGTCTTCGAGTTCGAGTTCGAGTTCGAGTTCGACTTCGAATTGGACTTTGAGTTCGACTTCGAGTTCGACTTCGACCTCGAGTTCGACTTCGAGTTTGAATTCGAGGTCGAGTTCCAGTTCGAGTTCGAATTTGAGTTCGAGTTCCAATTCGAGTTCGACTTCGATTTCGACTTTCAGTTCGAGTTCCAGTTCGATTTCGAGTTAGATTTCGACTTCGAGCTCGACTTCGATTTCAATTTCGAGTTCGAGTTCGATTTCGACTTCGAATTCGATTTCAACTTCGAGTTCGACTCTGATTTCGTCTTCGAGTTCGAGTTCGAGTTCGAGTTCGACTTCGAATTGGACTTTGAGTTCGACTTCGAGTTCGACTTCGACCTCGAGTTCGACTTCGAGTTTGAATTCGAGGTCGAGTTCCAGTTCGAGTTCGAATTTGAGTTCGAGTTCCAATTCGAGTTCGACTTCGATTTCGACTTTCAGTTCGAGTTCCAGTTCGATTTCGAGTTAGATTTCGACTTCGAGCTCGACTTCGATTTCAATTTCGAGTTCGAGTTCGATTTCGACTTCGAATTCGATTTCAACTTCGAGTTCGACTCTGATTTCGTCTTCGAGTTCGAGTTCGAGTTCGACTTCGACTTCGAATTGGACTTTGAGTTCGACTTCGAGTTCGACTTCGACCTCGAGTTCGACTTCGAGTTTGAATTCGAGGTCGAGTTCCAGTTCGAGTTCGAATTTGAGTTCGAGTTCCAATTCGAGTTCGACTTCGATTTCGACTTTCAGTTCGAGTTCCAGTTCGATTTCGAGTTAGATTTCGACTTCGAGCTCGACTTCGATTTCAATTTCGAGTTCGAGTTCGATTTCGACTTCGAATTCGATTTCAACTTCGAGTTCGACTCTGATTTCGTCTTCGAGTTCGAGTTCGAGTTCGAGTTCGACTTCGAATTGGACTTTGAGTTCGACTTCGAGTTCAACTTCGACCTCGAGTTCGACTTCGAGTTTGAATTCGAGGTCGAGTTCCAGTTCGAGTTCGAATTTGAGTTCGAGTTCCAATTCGAGTTCGACTTCGATTTCGACTTTCAGTTCGAGTTCCAGTTCGATTTCGAGTTCGCCTTCGAGTTCGAATTCTAGGTCGAGTTCGAGTTCGACTTCGAATTTGAGTTGGACCTCGAGTACGACTTCGAGTTCGAATTCGTGGTCTAGGTCGACTTCGAGTTCGAATTCCAGTTGGAGTTCTAGTTCGACTTCGACTTCGAGTTCGAATTCGTGGTCTAGGTCGACTTCGAGTTCGACTTCGATCTCGACTTCGAGTTCGAGTTCCAGTTCGACCTCGAGTTCGACTTCGAGTTTGAATTCGAGGTCGAGTTCCAATTCGAGTTCGAATTTGAGTTCGAGTTCGAATTCGGGTTCGGGTTCGAGTTCGACTTCGATTTCGACTTTCAGTTCGAGTTCCAGTTCGATTTCGAGTTAGATTTCGACTTCGAGCTCGACTTCGATTTCAATTTCGAGTTCGAGTTCGATTTCGACTTCGAATTCGATTTCAACTTCGAGTTCGACTCTGATTTCGTCTTCGAGTTCGAGTTCGAGTTCGAGTTCGACTTCGAATTGGACTTTGAGTTCGACTTCGAGTTCGACTTCGACCTCGAGTTCGACTTCGAGTTTGAATTCGAGGTCGAGTTCCAGTTCGAGTTCGAATTTGAGTTCGAGTTCCAATTCGAGTTCGACTTCGATTTCGACTTTCAGTTCGAGTTCCAGTTCGATTTCGAGTTAGATTTCGACTTCGAGCTCGACTTCGATTTCAATTTCGAGTTCGAGTTCGATTTCGACTTCGAATTCGATTTCAACTTCGAGTTCGACTCTGATTTCGTCTTCGAGTTCGAGTTCGAGTTCGAGTTCGACTTCGAATTGGACTTTGAGTTCGACTTCGAGTTCGACTTCGACCTCGAGTTCGACTTCGAGTTTGAATTCGAGGTCGAGTTCCAGTTCGAGTTCGAATTTGAGTTCGAGTTCCAATTCGAGTTCGACTTCGATTTCGACTTTCAGTTCGAGTTCCAGTTCGATTTCGAGTTCGCCTTCGAGTTCGAATTCTAGGTCGAGTTCGAGTTCGACTTCGACTTTGAGTTGGACCTTGAGTACGACTTCGAGTTCGAATTCGTGGGCTAGGTCGACTTCGAGTTCGACTTCGAGTTCGAATTCCAGTTGGAGTTCTAGTTCGACTTCGACTTCGAGTTCGAATTCGTGGTCTAGGTCGACTTCGAGTTCGACTTCGATCTCGACTTCGAGTTCGAGTTCCAGTTCGACCTCGAGTTCGACTTCGAGTTTGAATTCGAGGTCGAGTTCCAATTCGAGTTCGAATTTGAGTTCGAGTTCGAATTCGGGTTCGGGTTCGAGTTCGACTTCGATTTCGACTTTCAGTTCGAGTTCCAGTTCGATTTCGAGTTAGATTTCGACTTCGAGCTCGACTTCGATTTCAATTTCGAGTTCGAGTTGGATTTCGACTTCGAATTCGATTTCAACTTCGAGTTCGACTCTGATTTCGTCTTCGAGTTCGAGTTCGAGTTCGAGTTCGACTTCGAATTGGACTTTGAGTTCGACTTCGAGTTCGACTTCGACCTCGAGTTCGACTTCGAGTTTGAATTCGAGGTCGAGTTCCAGTTCGAGTTCGAATTTGAGTTCGAGTTCCAATTCGAGTTCGACTTCGATTTCGACTTTCAGTTCGAGTTCCAGTTCGATTTCGAGTTAGATTTCGACTTCGAGCTCGACTTCGATTTCAATTTCGAGTTCGAGTTCGATTTCGACTTCGAATTCGATTTCAACTTCGAGTTCGACTCTGATTTCGTCTTCGAGTTCGAGTTCGAGTTCGAGTTCGAGTTCGAGTTCGTCTTCGAATTGGACTTTGAGTTCGACTTCGAGTTCGACTTCGACCTCGAGTTCGACTTCGAGTTTGAATTCGAGGTCGAGTTCCAGTTCGAGTTCGAATTTGAGTTCGAGTTCCAATTCGAGTTCGACTTCGATTTCGACTTTCAGTTCGAGTTCCAGTTCGATTTCGAGTTCGCCTTCGAGTTCGAATTCTAGGTCGAGTTCGAGTTCGACTTCGACTTTGAGTTGGACCTCGAGTACGACTTCGAGTTCGAATTCGTGGTCTAGGTCGACTTCGAGTTCGACTTCGAGTTCGAATTCCAGTTCGAGTTCTAGTTCGACTTCGACTTCGAGTTCGACTTCGAGTTCGAATTCGTGGTCTAGGTCGACTTCGAGTTCGACTTCGATCTCGACCTCGAGTTCGACTTCGAGTTTGAATTCGAGGTCGAGTTCCAATTCGAGTTCGAATTTGAGTTCGAGTTCGAATTCGGGTTCGGGTTCGAGTTCGACTTCGATTTCGACTTTCAGTTCGAGTTCCAGTTCGATTTCGAGTTAGATTTCGACTTCGAGCTCGACTTCGATTTCAATTTCGAGTTCGAGTTCGATTTCGACTTCGAATTCGATTTCAACTTCGAGTTCGACTCTGATTTCGTCTTCGAGTTCGAGTTCGAGTTCGAGTTCGACTTCGAATTGGACTTTGAGTTCGACTTCGAGTTCGACTTCGACCTCGAGTTCGACTTCGAGTTTGAATTCGAGGTCGAGTTCCAGTTCGAGTTCAAATTTGAGTTCGAGTTCCAATTCGAGTTCGACTTCGATTTCGACTTTCAGTTCGAGTTCCAGTTCGATTTCGAGTTCGCCTTCGAGTTCGAATTCCAGGTCGAGTTCGAGTTCGACTTCGACTTTGAGTTGGACCTCGAGTTCGACTTCGAGTTCGAATTCGAGGTCGAGTTCGAATTCGAATTCGAATTTGAGTTGGAGTTCGAATTTCGAGTTCGGGTTCGACTTCCAGTTCGAATTCGAGTTCGACTTCGAATTCGACTTAGAGTTCGATTTCGAGTTCGAGTTCGCGTTGGACTTCGAGTTCGAGTTCGACTTCCAGTTGGAGTTCGACTTCGACTTCGAGTTGGAGTTCGACTTCGATTTCGAGTTCGGGTTCGACTTCGTGTTCGAGTTCGAGTTCGACTTCGAAATCGACTTCGAGTTCGACTTCGAGTTCGACTTCGAATTCGAGTTCGAGTACGACTTCGAGCTCGACTTCGATTTCGACTTCGATTTGGACTTGGAGTTGGATTTCGAGTTGGACTTCTAGTTTAAGGTCCAGTTCGTGTTCGAATTCGAGTACGAGTTCGAATTCGAGTTCGGGTTCGAGTTCGAGTTCGATTTCGACTTCGAGTTCCACCTCGAGCTCGACTTCAATTTCGACTTCGAGTTCGAGTTCGAGTTCGACTTCGAGTTCGACTTCGAGTTCGACTTGAGGCGAATATGCGGTCAGTGTGCAAAATATACCTGTAGTCATTGTGGATCACGTACTGGAGATGCAGTATCACTTTACCCTACCACTTTGTTTTTGGCCCACGTCATCATCATCTCGCTCCTCGCATTAGAGTTAGGGTCTTCGATTTCGACTTTGAGTTCGATGTCGACTTCGAGTTCGATTTCGAGTTTGAATTCGAGGTCGAGTTCCAATTCGAGTTCCAATTCGAGTTCGAATTTGAGTTCGAGTTCGAATTCGAGTTCGAGTTCGACTTCGAGTTCGAGTTCGACTTCGTGTTCGAGTTCGCGTTGGACTTCGAGTTCGAGTTCGACTTCCAGTTGGAGTTCGACTTCGACTTCGAGTTGGAGTTCGACTTCGATTTCGAGTTCGGGTTCGACTTCGTGTTCGAGTTCGAGTTCGACTTCGAAATCGACTTCGAGTTCGACTTCGAGTTCGACTTCGACCTCGAGTTCGAGTTCGAGTTCGACTTCGAATTCGAGTTCGAGTACGACTTCGAGCTCGACTTCGATTTCGACTTCGATTTGGACTTGGAGTTGGATTTCGAGTTGGACTTCTAGTTTAAGGTCGAGTTCGTGTTCGAATTCGAGTACGAGTTCGAATTCGAGTTCGGGTTCGAGTTCGAGTTCGAATACGAGGTCGAGTTCGAATTCGAGTTCGCGTTCGAGTTCGACTTCGATTTCGACTTCGAGTTCCACCTCGAGCTCGACTTCAATTTCAACTTCGAGTTCGAGTTGGAGTTCGACTTCGAGTTGCAGTTGGAGATCGAGTTCGAGTTCGACTTCGAGTTCGACTTCGAGTTAGACTTGAGGCGAATATGCGGTCAGTGTGCAAAATATCCCTGTAATGATTGTGGATCAGGTACTGGAGATGCAGTATCACTTTACCCTACCACTTTGTTTTTGGCCCACGTCATCATCATCTCGCTCCTCACATTAGAGTTAGGGTCTTCGATTTCGACTTTGAGTTCGATGTCGACATCGAGTTCGAGTTCGAGTTCGAATTCGATTTCGACTTCGAGTTCGATTTCGAGTTTGAATTCGAGGTCGAGTTCCAATTCGAGTTCCAATTCGAGTTCGAATTTGAGTTCGAGTTCGACTTCGAGTTCGATTTCGAGTTCGGGTTCGACTTTGTGTTCGAGTTCGAGTTCGACTTCGAAATCGACTTCGAGTTCGACTTCGAGTTCGACTTCGAATTCGAGTTCGAGTACGACTTCGAGCTCGACTTCGATTTCGACTTCGATTTGGACTTGGAGTTGGATTTCGAGTTGGACTTCTAGTTTAAGGTCGAGTTCGTGTTCGAATTCGAGTACGAGTTCGAATTCGAGTTCGGGTTCGAGTTCGAGTTCGAATACGAGGTCGAGTTCGAATTCGAGTTCGCGTTCGAGTTCGACTTCGATTTCGACTTCGAGTTCCACCTCGAGCTCGACTTCAATTTCGACTTCGAGTTCGAGTTCGAGTTCGACTTCGAGTTCGACTTCGAGTTCGACTTGAGGCGAATATGCGGTCAGTGTGCAAAATATACCTGTAGTCATTGTGGATCACGTACTGGAGATGCAGTATCACTTTACCCTACCACTTTGTTTTTGGCCCACGTCATCATCATCTCGCTCCTCGCATTAGAGTTAGGGTCTTCGATTTCGACTTTGAGTTCGATGTCGACTTCGAGTTCGATTTCGAGTTTGAATTCGAGGTCGAGTTCCAATTCGAGTTCCAATTCGAGTTCGAATTTGAGTTCGAGTTCGAATTCGAGTTCGAGTTCGACTTCGAGTTCGAGTTCGACTTCGTGTTCGAGTTCGAGTTCGACTTCGAAATCGACTTCGAGATCGACTTCGAGTTCGATTTCTAGTTCGACTTCGAGTTGGAGATCCACTTCGAGGTCGACTTCGACTTCGACTTAGAATTCGATTTCGAGTTCGAGTTCGACTTCGAGTTCCCCTTCGAGTTCGATCTCGAATTCGACTTGGCGTTCGACTTCGTTTTCGACTACGAGTTCGAGTTCGTTTTCGACTTCGAGTTCGAATTCGATTTCGACTTCGAGTTCGAGTTCGACTTCGAGTTGGAGTTCGACTTCGAGTTGCAGTTGGAGATCGAGTTCGAGTTCGACTTCGATTTCGACTTCGAGTTCGACTTGAGGCGAATATGCGGTCAGTGTGCAAAATATCCCTGTAATGATTGTGGATCAGGTCCTGGAGATGCAGTATCACTTTACCCTACCACTTTGTTTTTGGCCCACGTCATCATCATCTCGCTCCTCACATTAGAGTTAGGGTCTTCGATTTCGACTTTGAGTTCGATGTCGACATCGAGTTCGAGTTCGAGTTCGAATTCGATTTCGACTTCGAGTTCGATTTCGAGTTTGAATTCGAGGTCGAGTTCCAATTCGAGTTCCAATTCGAGTTCGAATTTGAGTTCGAGTTCGACTTCGAGTTCGATTTCGAGTTTGAATTCGAGGTCGAGTTCCAATTCGAGTTCCAATTCGAGTTCGAATTTGAGTTCGAGTTCGAATTCGAGTTCGGGTTCGAGTTCGAATTCAAGTTCGGGTTCGAGTTCGAATTCGAGTTCGGGTTCGAGTTCGACTTCGATTTCGACGTCGAGCTCGACTTCAATTTCGACTTCGAGTTCGTGTTCGAGTTCGAGTTCGACTTCGAGTTGGGCTTCCAGTTGGAGTTGGACCTCGAGTTCGACTTCGAGTTCGAATTCGTGGTGTAGGTCGACTTCGAGTTCGACTTCGAGTTCGAATTCCAGTTCGAGTTCTAGTTCGACTTCGACTTTGAGTTGCACCTCGAGTTCGACTTCGAGTTCGAATTCGAGGTCGAGTTCGAATTCGAATTCGAATTTGAGTTGGAGTTCGAATTTCGATTTCGGGTTCGACTTCCAGTTCGAATTCGAGTTCGACTTCGATCTCGACTTCGAGTTCGAGTTCCAGTTCGACTTCGAGTTCGACTTCGAGTTCGAATTCCAGTTCGAGTTCTAGTTCGACTTCGACTTTGAGTTGGACCTCGAGTTCGACTTCGAGTTCGAATTCGTGGTGTAGGTCGACTTCGAGTTCGACTTCGAGTTCGAATTCCAGTTCGAGTTCTAGTTCGACTTCGACTTTGAGTTGGACCTCGAGTTCGACTTCGTGTTCGAATTCGAGGTCGAGTTCGAATTCGAATTCGAATTTGAGTTGGAGTTAGAATTTCGAGTTCGGGTTCGACTTCCAGTTCGAATTCGAGTTCGACTTCGATCTCGACTTCGAGTTCGAGTTCCAGTTCGACCTCGAGTTCGACTTCGAGTTTGAATTCGAGGTCGAGTTCCAATTCGAGTTCGAATTTGAGTTCGAGTTCCAATTCGAGTTCGACTTCGATTTCGACTTTCAGTTCGAGTTCCAGTTCGACCTCGAGTTCGACCTCGAGTTCGAATTCGTGGTCTAGGTCGACTTCGAGTTCGACTTCGATCTCGACTTCGAGTTCGAGTTCCAGTTCGACCTCGAGTTCGACTTCGAGTTTGAATTCGAGGTCGAGTTCCAATTCGAGTTCGAATTTGAGTTCGAGTTCGAATTCGGGTTCGGGTTCGAGTTCGACTTCGATTTCGACTTCGAGTTCGAGTTCCAGTTCGACCTCGAGTTCGACTTCGAGTTTGAATTCGAGGTCGAGTTCCAATTCGAGTTCGAATTTGAGTTCGAGTTCCAATTCGAGTTCGACTTCGATTTCGACTTTCAGTTCGAGTTCCAGTTCGACCTCGAGTTCGACTTCGAGTTCGAATTCGTGGTCTAGGTCGACTTCGAGTTCGACTTCGATCTCGACTTCGAGTTCGAGTTCCAGTTCGACCTCGAGTTCGACTTCGAGTTTGAATTCGAGGTCGAGTTCCAATTCGAGTTCGAATTTGAGTTCGAGTTCCAATTCGAGTTCGACTTCGATTTCGACTTTCAGTTCGAGTTCCAGTTCGATTTCGAGTTCGCCTTCGAGTTCGAATTCGAGGTCTGGGT
This sequence comes from Mobula birostris, assembly GCF_030028105.1. Taxonomy (NCBI): domain Eukaryota; kingdom Metazoa; phylum Chordata; class Chondrichthyes; order Myliobatiformes; family Myliobatidae; genus Mobula; species Mobula birostris. The sequence goes on from NW_027278517.1 coordinate 20,816, forward strand.
CGAATTCGAGTTCGACTTCGAGATCGACTTCGATCTCGACTTCGAGTTCGAGTTCCAGTTCGACTTCGAGTTCGAATTCGTGGTCTAGTTCGACTTCGAGCTCGAATTCGTTGTCTAGGTCGACTTCGAGTTCGACTTCGAGTTCGAATTCCAGTTCGAGTTCTAGTTCGACTTCGACTTTGAGTTGGACCTCGAGTTCGACTTCGAGTTTGAATTCGAGGTCGAGTTCCAATTCGAGTTCGAATTGGAGTTCGAGTTCGAATTCGAGATCGGGTTCGAGTTCGACTTCGATTTCGACTTTCAGTTCGAGTTCCAGTTCGATTTCGAGTTAGATTTCGACTTCGAGCTCGACTTCGATTTCAATTTCGAGTTCGAGTTCGATTTCGACTTCGAATTCGATTTCAACTTCGAGTTCGACTCTGATTTCGACTTCGACTTCGAGTTCGAGTTCGAGTTCGACTTCGAGTTTGAATTCGAGGTCGAGTTCCAATTGGAGTTCGACTTCGATTTCGACTTTCCGTTCGAGTTCCAGTTCGACCTCGAGTTCGACTTCGAGTTTGAATTCGAGGTCGAGTTCCAATTCGAGTTCGAATTTGAGTTCGAGTTCCAATTCGAGTTCGACTTCGATTTCGACTTTCAGTTCGAGTTCCAGTTCGACCTCGAGTTCGACTTCGAGTTCGAATTCGTGGTCTAGGTCGACTTCGAGTTCGACTTCGATCTCGACTTCGAGTTCGAGTTCCAGTTCGACCTCGAGTTCGACTTCGAGTTTGAATTCGAGGTCGAGTTCCAATTCGAGTTCGAATTTGAGTTCGAGTTCCAATTCGAGTTCGACTTCGATTTCGACTTTCAGTTCGAGTTCCAGTTCGATTTCGAGTTCGCCTTCGAGTTCGAATTCGAGGTCTGGGTCGAATTCGAGTTCGACTTCGAGATCGACTTCGATCTCGACTTCGAGTTCGAGTTCCAGTTCGACTTCGAGTTCGAATTCGTGGTCTAGTTCGACTTCGAGTTCGAATTCGTTGTCTAGGTCGACTTCGAGTTCGACTTCGAGTTCGAATTCCAGTTCGAGTTCTAGTTCGACTTCGACTTTGAGTTGGACCTCGAGTTCGACTTCGAGTTTGAATTCGAGGTCGAGTTCCAATTCGAGTTCGAATTGGAGTTCGAGTTCGAATTCGAGATCGGGTTCGAGTTCGACTTCGATTTCGACTTTCAGTTCGAGTTCCAGTTCGATTTCGAGTTAGATTTCGACTTCGAGCTCGACTTCGATTTCAATTTCGAGTTCGAGTTCGATTTCGACTTCGAATTCGATTTCAACTTCGAGTTCGACTCTGATTTCGACTTCGACTTCGAGTTCGAGTTCGACTTCGAGTTTGAATTCGAGGTCGAGTTCCAATTGGAGTTCGACTTCGATTTCGACTTTCCGTTCGAGTTCCAGTTCGACCTCGAGTTCGACTTCGAGTTTGAATTCGAGGTCGAGTTCCAATTCGAGTTCGAATTTGAGTTCGAGTTCCAATTCGAGTTCGACTTCGATTTCGACTTTCAGTTCGAGTTCCAGTTCGACCTCGAGTTCGACTTCGAGTTCGAATTCGTGGTCTAGGTCGACTTCGAGTTCGACTTCGATCTCGACTTCGAGTTCGAGTTCCAGTTCGACCTCGAGTTCGACTTCGAGTTTGAATTCGAGGTCGAGTTCCAATTCGAGTTCGAATTTGAGTTCGAGTTCCAATTCGAGTTCGACTTCGATTTCGACTTTCAGTTCGAGTTCCAGTTCGATTTCGAGTTCGCCTTCGAGTTCGAATTCGAGGTCTGGGTCGAATTCGAGTTCGACTTCGAGATCGACTTCGATCTCGACTTCGAGTTCGAGTTCCAGTTCGACTTCGAGTTCGAATTCGTGGTCTAGTTCGACTTCGAGTTCGAATTCGTTGTCTAGGTCGACTTCGAGTTCGACTTCGAGTTCGAATTCCAGTTCGAGTTCTAGTTCGACTTCGACTTTGAGTTGGACCTCGAGTTCGACTTCGAGTTTGAATTCGAGGTCGAGTTCCAATTCGAGTTCGAATTGGAGTTCGAGTTCGAATTCGAGATCGGGTTCGAGTTCGACTTCGATTTCGACTTTCAGTTCGAGTTCCAGTTCGATTTCGAGTTAGATTTCGACTTCGAGCTCGACTTCGATTTCAATTTCGAGTTCGAGTTCGATTTCGACTTCGAATTCGATTTCAACTTCGAGTTCGACTCTGATTTCGACTTCGACTTCGAGTTCGAGTTCGATTTCGACTTTCAGTTCGAGTTCGAGGTCGAGTTCCAATTGGAGTTCGACTTCGATTTCGACTTTCCGTTCGAGTTCCAGTTCGATTTCGAGTTCGCCTTCGAGTTCGAATTCCAGGTCGAGTTCGAGTTCGACTTCGTCTTTGAGTTGGACCTCGAGTTCGACTTCGAGTTCGACTTCGAGTTCGAATTCGAGGTCTAGGTCGACTTCGAGATCGACTTCGATCTCGACTTCGAGTTCGAGTTCCAGTTCGACTTCGAGTTCCAATTCGAGTTCGAATTTGAGTTCGAGTTCAAATTCGGGTTCGGGTTCGAGTTCGACTTCGATTTCGACTTTCAGTTCAGTTCCAGTTCGATTTCGAGTTAGATTTCGACTTCGAGCTCGACTTCGATTTCAATTTCGAGTTCGAGTTCGATTTCGACTTCGAATTCGATTTCAACTTCGAGTTCGACTCTGATTTCGTCTTCGAGTTCGAGTTCGAGTTCGAGTTCGACTTCGAATTGGATTTTGAGTTCGACTTCGAGTTCGACTTCGACCTCGAGTTCGACTTCGAGTTTGAATTCGAGGTCGAGTTCCAGTTCGAGTTCGAATTTGAGTTCGAGTTCCAATTCGAGTTCGACTTCGATTTCGACTTTCAGTTCGAGTTCCAGTTCGATTTCGAGTTCGCCTTCGAGTTCGAATTCGAGGTCTAGGTCGAATTCGAGTTCGACTTCGAGATCGACTTCGATCTCGACTTCGAGTTCGAGTTCCAGTTCGACTTCGAGTTCGAATTCGTGGTCTAGTTCGACTTCGAGTTCGACTTCGAGTTCGAATTCCAGTTCGAGTTCTAGTTCGACTTCGACTTTGAGTTGGACCTCGAGTTCGACTTCGAGTTCGAATTCGAGGTCTAGGTCGAATTCGAGTTCGACTTCGAGATCGACTTCGATCTCGACTTCGAGTTCGAGTTCCAGTTCGACTTCGAGTTCGAATTCGTGGTCTAGGTCGACTTCGAGTTCGACTTCGAGTTCGAATTCCAGTTCGAGTTCTAGTTCGACTTCGACTTCGAGTTCGACTTCGAGTTCGAATTCGTGGTCTAGGTCGACTTCGAGTTCGACTTCGATCTCGACTTCGAGTTCGAGTTCCAGTTCGACCTCGAGTTCGACTTCGAGTTCGAATTCGTGGTCTAGGTCGACTTCGAGTTCGACTTCGATCTCGACTTCGAGTTCGAGTTCCAGTTCGACCTCGAGTTCGACTTCGAGTTTGAATTCGAGGTCGAGTTCCAATTCGAGTTCGAATTTGAGTTCGAGTTCGAATTCGGGTTCGGGTTCGAGTTCGACTTCGATTTCGACTTTCAGTTCGAGTTCCAGTTCGATTTCGAGTTAGATTTCGACTTCGAGCTCGACTTCGATTTCAATTTCGAGTTCGAGTTCGATTTCGACTTCGAATTCGATTTCAACTTCGAGTTCGACTCTGATTTCGTCTTCGAGTTCGAGTTCGAGTTCGAGTTCGACTTCGAATTGGACTTTGAGTTCGACTTCGAGTTCGACTTCGACCTCGAGTTCGACTTCAAGTTTGAATTCGAGGTCGAGTTCCAGTTCGAGTTCGAATTTGAGTTCGAGTTCCAATTCGAGTTCGACTTCGATTTCGACTTTCAGTTCGAGTTCCAGTTCGATTTCGAGTTCGCCTTCGAGTTCGAATTCCAGGTCGAGTTCGAGTTCGACTTCGACTTTGAGTTGGACCTCGAGTTCGACTTCGAGTTCGAATTCGAGGTCTAGGTCGAATTCGAGTTCGACTTCGAGATCGACTTCGATCTCGACTTCGAGTTCGAGTTCCAGTTCGACTTCGAGTTCGACTTCGAGTTCGAATTCGTGGTCTAGGTCGACTTCGAGTTCGACTTCGATCTCGACTTCGAGTTCGAGTTCCAGTTCGACCTCGAGTTCGACTTCGAGTTCGAATTCGTGGTCTAGGTCGACTTCGAGTTCGACTTCGATCTCGACTTCGAGTTCGAGTTCCAGTTCGATCTCGAGTTCGACTTCGAGTTTGAATTCGAGGTCGAGTTCCAATTCGAGTTCGAATTTGAGTTCGAGTTCGAATTCGGGTTCGGGTTCGAGTTCGACTTCGATTTCGACTTTCAGTTCGAGTTCCAGTTCGATTTCGAGTTAGATTTCGACTACCAGCTCGACTTCGATTTCAATTTCGAGTTCGAGTTCGATTTCGACTTCGAATTCGATTTCAACTTCGAGTTCGACTCTGATTTCGTCTTCGAGTTCGAGTTCGAGTTCGAGTTCGACTTCGAATTGGACTTTGAGTTCGACTTCGAGTTCGACTTCGACCTCGAGTTCGACTTCAAGTTTGAATTCGAGGTCGAGTTCCAGTTCGAGTTCGAATTTGAGTTCGAGTTCCAATTCGAGTTCGACTTCGATTTCGACTTTCAGTTCGAGTTCCAGTTCGATTTCGAGTTCGTCTTCGAGTTCGAATTCCAGGTCGAGTTCGAGTTCGACTTCGACTTTGAGTTGGACCTCGAGTTCGACTTCGAGTTCGAATTCGAGGTCTAGGTCGAATTCGAGTTCGACTTCGAGATCGACTTCGATCTCGACTTCGAGTTCGAGTTCCAGTTCGACTTCGAGTTCGACTTCGAGTTCGAATTCGTGGTCTAGGTCGACTTCGAGTTCGACTTCGATCTCGACTTCGAGTTCGAGTTCCAGTTCGACCTCGAGTTCGACTTCGAGTTCGAATTCGTGGTCTAGGTCGACTTCGAGTTCGACTTCGATCTCGACTTCGAGTTCGAGTTCCAGTTCGACCTCGAGTTCGACTTCGAGTTTGAATTCGAGGTCGAGTTCCAATTCGAGTTCGAATTTGAGTTCGAGTTCGAATTCGGGTTCGGGTTCGAGTTCGACTTCGATTTCGACTTTCAGTTCGAGTTCCAGTTCGATTTCGAGTTAGATTTCGACTTCGAGCTCGACTTCGATTTCAATTTCGAGTTCGAGTTCGATTTCGACTTCGAATTCGATTTCAACTTCGAGTTCGACTCTGATTTCGTCTTCGAGTTCGAGTTCGAGTTCGAGTTCGACTTCGAATTGGACTTTGAGTTCGACTTCGAGTTCGACTTCGACCTCGAGTTCGACTTCGAGTTTGAATTCGAGGTCGAGTTCCAGTTCGAGTTCAAATTTGAGTTCGAGTTCCAATTCGAGTTCGACTTCGATTTCGACTTTCAGTTCGAGTTCCAGTTCGATTTCGAGTTCGCCTTCGAGTTCGAATTCCAGGTCGAGTTCGAGTTCGACTTCGACTTTGAGTTGGACCTCGAGTTCGACTTCGAGTTCGAATTCGAGGTCGAGTTCGAATTCGAATTCGAATTTGAGTTGGAGTTCGAATTTCGAGTTCGGGTTCGACTTCCAGTTCGAATTCGAGTTCGACTTCGAATTCGACTTAGAGTTCGATTTCGAGTTCGAGTTCGCGTTGGACTTCGAGTTCGAGTTCGACTTCCAGTTGGAGTTCGACTTCGACTTCGAGTTGGAGTTCGACTTCGATTTCGAGTTCGGGTTCGACTTCGTGTTCGAGTTCGAGTTCGACTTCGAAATCGACTTCGAGTTCGACTTCGAGTTCGACTTCGAATTCGAGTTCGAGTACGACTTCGAGCTCGACTTCGATTTCGACTTCGATTTGGACTTGGAGTTGGATTTCGAGTTGGACTTCTAGTTTAAGGTCGAGTTCGTGTTCGAATTCGAGTACGAGTTCGAATTCGAGTTCGGGTTCGAGTTCGAGTTCGATTTCGACTTCGAGTTCCACCTCGAGCTCGACTTCAATTTCGACTTCGAGTTCGAGTTCGAGTTCGATTTCGAGTTCGCCTTCGAGTTCGAATTCCAGGTCGAGTTCGAGTTCGACTTCGACTTTGAGTTGGACCTCGAGTTCGACTTCGAGTTCGAATTCGAGGTCGAGTTCGAATTCGAATTCGAATTTGAGTTGGAGTTCGAATTTCGAGTTCGGGTTCGACTTCCAGTTCGAATTCGAGTTCGACTTCGAATTCGACTTAGAGTTCGATTTCGAGTTCGAGTTCGCGTTGGACTTCGAGTTCGAGTTCGACTTCCAGTTGGAGTTCGACTTCGACTTCGAGTTGGAGTTCGACTTCGATTTCGAGTTCGGGTTCGACTTCGTGTTCGAGTTCGAGTTCGACTTCGAAATCGACTTCGAGTTCGACTTCGAGTTCGACTTCGAATTCGAGTTCGAGTACGACTTCGAGCTCGACTTCGATTTCGACTTCGATTTGGACTTGGAGTTGGATTTCGAGTTGGACTTCTAGTTTAAGGTCCAGTTCGTGTTCGAATTCGAGTACGAGTTCGAATTCGAGTTCGGGTTCGAGTTCGAGTTCGATTTCGACTTCGAGTTCCACCTCGAGCTCGACTTCAATTTCGACTTCGAGTTCGAGTTCGAGTTCGACTTCGAGTTCGACTTCGAGTTCGACTTGAGGCGAATATGCGGTCAGTGTGCAAAATATACCTGTAGTCATTGTGGATCACGTACTGGAGATGCAGTATCACTTTACCCTACCACTTTGTTTTTGGCCCACGTCATCATCATCTCGCTCCTCGCATTAGAGTTAGGGTCTTCGATTTCGACTTTGAGTTCGATGTCGACTTCGAGTTCGATTTCGAGTTTGAATTCGAGGTCGAGTTCCAATTCGAGTTCCAATTCGAGTTCGAATTTGAGTTCGAGTTCGAATTCGAATTCGAGTTCGACTTCGAGTTCGAGTTCGACTTCGTGTTCGAGTTCGCGTTGGACTTCGAGTTCGAGTTCGACTTCCAGTTGGAGTTCGACTTCGACTTCGAGTTGGAGTTCGACTTCGATTTCGAGTTCGGGTTCGACTTCGTGTTCGAGTTCGAGTTCGACTTCGAAATCGACTTCGAGTTCGACTTCGAGTTCGACTTCGACCTCGAGTTCGAGTTCGAGTTCGACTTCGAATTCGAGTTCGAGTACGACTTCGAGCTCGACTTCGATTTCGACTTCGATTTGGACTTGGAGTTGGATTTCGAGTTGGACTTCTAGTTTAAGGTCGAGTTCGTGTTCGAATTCGAGTACGAGTTCGAATTCGAGTTCGGGTTCGAGTTCGAGTTCGAATACGAGGTCGAGTTCGAATTCGAGTTCGCGTTCGAGTTCGACTTCGATTTCGACTTCGAGTTCCACCTCGAGCTCGACTTCAATTTCAACTTCGAGTTCGAGTTGGAGTTCGACTTCGAGTTGCAGTTGGAGATCGAGTTCGAGTTCGACTTCGAGTTCGACTTCGAGTTAGACTTGAGGCGAATATGCGGTCAGTGTGCAAAATATCCCTGTAATGATTGTGGATCAGGTACTGGAGATGCAGTATCACTTTACCCTACCACTTTGTTTTTGGCCCACGTCATCATCATCTCGCTCCTCACATTAGAGTTAGGGTCTTCGATTTCGACTTTGAGTTCGATGTCGACATCGAGTTCGAGTTCGAGTTCGAATTCGATTTCGACTTCGAGTTCGATTTCGAGTTTGAATTCGAGGTCGAGTTCCAATTCGAGTTCCAATTCGAGTTCGAATTTGAGTTCGAGTTCGACTTCGAGTTCGATTTCGAGTTCGGGTTCGACTTTGTGTTCGAGTTCGAGTTCGACTTCGAAATCGACTTCGAGTTCGACTTCGAGTTCGACTTCGAATTCGAGTTCGAGTACGACTTCGAGCTCGACTTCGATTTCGACTTCGATTTGGACTTGGAGTTGGATTTCGAGATGGACTTCTAGTTTAAGGTCGAGTTCGTGTTCGAATTCGAGTACGAGTTCGAATTCGAGTTCGGGTTCGAGTTCGAGTTCGAATACGAGGTCGAGTTCGAATTCGAGTTCGCGTTCGAGTTCGACTTCGATTTCGACTTCGAGTTCCACCTCGAGCTCGACTTCAATTTCGAGTTCGAGTTCGAGTTCGACTTCGAGTTCGACTTCGAGTTCGACTTGAGGCGAATATGCGGTCAGTGTGCAAAATATACCTGTAGTCATTGTGGATCACGTACTGGAGATGCAGTATCACTTTACCCTACCACTTTGTTTTTGGCCCACGTCATCATCATCTCGCTCCTCGCATTAGAGTTAGGGTCTTCGATTTCGACTTTGAGTTCGATGTCGACTTCGAGTTCGATTTCGAGTTTGAATTCGAGGTCGAGTTCCAATTCGAGTTCCAATTCGAGTTCGAATTTGAGTTCGAGTTCGAATTCGAGTTCGAGTTCGACTTCGAGTTCGAGTTCGACTTCGTGTTCGAGTTCGAGTTCGACTTCGAAATCGACTTCGAGATCGACTTCGAGTTCGATTTCTAGTTCGACTTCGAGTTGGAGATCCACTTCGAGGTCGACTTCGACTTCGACTTAGAATTCGATTTCGAGTTCGAGTTCGACTTCGAGTTCCCCTTCGAGTTCGATCTCGAATTCGACTTGGCGTTCGACTTCGTTTTCGACTACGAGTTCGAGTTCGTTTTCGACTTCGAGTTCGAATTCGATTTCGACTTCGAGTTCGAGTTCGACTTCGAGTTGGAGTTCGACTTCGAGTTGCAGTTGGAGATCGAGTTCGAGTTCGACTTCGATTTCGACTTCGAGTTCGACTTGAGGCGAATATGCGGTCAGTGTGCAAAATATCCCTGTAATGATTGTGGATCAGGTCCTGGAGATGCAGTATCACTTTACCCTACCACTTTGTTTTTGGCCCACGTCATCATCATCTCGCTCCTCACATTAGAGTTAGGGTCTTCGATTTCGACTTTGAGTTCGATGTCGACATCGAGTTCGAGTTCGAGTTCGAATTCGATTTCGACTTCGAGTTCGATTTCGAGTTTGAATTCGAGGTCGAGTTCCAATTCGAGTTCCAATTCGAGTTCGAATTTGAGTTCGAGTTCGACTTCGAGTTCGATTTCGAGTTTGAATTCGAGGTCGAGTTCCAATTCGAGTTCCAATTCGAGTTCGAATTTGAGTTCGAGTTCGAATTCGAGTTCGGGTTCGAGTTCGAATTCAAGTTCGGGTTCGAGTTCGAATTCGAGTTCGGGTTCGAGTTCGACTTCGATTTCGACGTCGAGCTCGACTTCAATTTCGACTTCGAGTTCGTGTTCGAGTTCGAGTTCGACTTCGAGTTGGGCTTCCAGTTGGAGTTGGACCTCGAGTTCGACTTCGAGTTCGAATTCGTGGTGTAGGTCGACTTCGAGTTCGACTTCGAGTTCGAATTCCAGTTCGAGTTCTAGTTCGACTTCGACTTTGAGTTGCACCTCGAGTTCGACTTCGAGTTCGAATTCGAGGTCGAGTTCGAATTCGAATTCGAATTTGAGTTGGAGTTCGAATTTCGATTTCGGGTTCGACTTCCAGTTCGAATTCGAGTTCGACTTCGATCTCGACTTCGAGTTCGAGTTCCAGTTCGACTTCGAGTTCGACTTCGAGTTCGAATTCCAGTTCGAGTTCTAGTTCGACTTCGACTTTGAGTTGGACCTCGAGTTCGACTTCGAGTTCGAATTCGTGGTGTAGGTCGACTTCGAGTTCGACTTCGAGTTCGAATTCCAGTTCGAGTTCTAGTTCGACTTCGACTTTGAGTTGGACCTCGAGTTCGACTTCGTGTTCGAATTCGAGGTCGAGTTCGAATTCGAATTCGAATTTGAGTTGGAGTTAGAATTTCGAGTTCGGGTTCGACTTCCAGTTCGAATTCGAGTTCGACTTCGATCTCGACTTCGAGTTCGAGTTCCAGTTCGACCTCGAGTTCGACTTCGAGTTTGAATTCGAGGTCGAGTTCCAATTCGAGTTCGAATTTGAGTTCGAGTTCCAATTCGAGTTCGACTTCGATTTCGACTTTCAGTTCGAGTTCCAGTTCGACCTCGAGTTCGACCTCGAGTTCGAATTCGTGGTCTAGGTCGACTTCGAGTTCGACTTCGATCTCGACTTCGAGTTCGAGTTCCAGTTCGACCTCGAGTTCGACTTCGAGTTTGAATTCGAGGTCGAGTTCCAATTCGAGTTCGAATTTGAGTTCGAGTTCGAATTCGGGTTCGGGTTCGAGTTCGACTTCGATTTCGACTTTCAGTTCGAGTTCCAGTTCGATTTCGAGTTAGATTTCGACTTCGAGCTCGACTTCGATTTCAATTTCGAGTTCGAGTTCGATTTCGACTTCGAATTCGATTTCAACTTCGAGTTCGACTCTGATTTTGTATTCGAGTTCGAGTTCGAGTTCGACTTCGAATTGGACTTTGAGTTCGACTTCGAGTTCGACTTCGACCTCGAGTTCGACTTCGAGTTTGAATTCGAGGTCGAGTTCCAGTTCGAGTTCAAATTTGAGTTCGAGTTCCAATCCGAGTTCGACTTCGATTTCGACTTTCAGTTCGAGTTCCAGTTCGATTTCGAGTTCGCCTTCGAGTTCGAATTCCAGGTCGAGTTCGAGTTCGACTTCGACTTTGAGTTGGACCTCGAGTTCGACTTCGAGTTCGAATTCGAATTCGAATTTGAGTTGGAGTTCGAATTTCGAGTTCGGGTTCGACTTCCAGTTCGAATTCGAGTTCGACTTCGATCTCAACTTCGAGTTCGAATTCTAGGTCGAGTTCGAGTTCGACTTCGACTTTGAGTTGGACCTCGAGTTCGACTTCGAGTTCGAATTCGAGGTCTAGGTCGAATTCGAGTTCGACTTCGAGATCGACTTCGATCTCGACTTCGAGTTCGAGTTCCAGTTCGACTTCGAGTTCGAATTCGTGGTCTAGGTCGACTTCGAGTTCGACTTCGAGTTCGAATTCCAGTTCGAGTTCTAGTTCGACTTCGACTTTGAGTTGGACCTCGAGTTCGACTTCGAGTTCGAATTCGTGGTGTAGGTCGACTTCGAGTTCGACTTCGAGTTCGAATTCCAGTTCGAGTTCTAGTTCGACTTCGACTTTGAGTTGCACCTCGAGTTCGACTTCGAGTTCGAATTCGAGGTCGAGTTCGAATTCGAATTCGAATTTGAGTTGGAGTTCGAATTTCGATTTCGGGTTCGACTTCCAGTTCGAATTCGAGTTCGACTTCGATCTCGACTTCGAGTTCGAGTTCCAGTTCGACTTCGAGTTCGACTTCGAGTTCGAATTCCAGTTCGAGTTCTAATTCGACTTCGACTTTGAGTTGGACCTCGAGTTCGACTTCGAGTTCGAATTCGTGGTGTAGGTCGACTTCGAGTTCGACTTCGAGTTCGAATTCCAGTTCGAGTTCTAGTTCGACTTCGACTTTGAGTTGGACCTCGAGTTCGACTTCGTGTTCGAATTCGAGGTCGAGTTCGAATTCGAATTCGAATTTGAGTTGGAGTTCGAATTTCGAGTTCGGGTTCGACTTCCAGTTCGAATTCGAGTTCGACTTCGATCTCGACTTCGAGTTCGAGTTCCAGTTCGACTTCGAGTTCGACTTCGAGTTCGAATTCCAGTTCGAGTTCTAGTTCGACTTCGGCTTTGAGTTGGACCTCGAGTTCGACCTCGAATTCGACTTCGAGTTTGAATTCGAGGTCGAGTTCCAATTCGAGTTCGAATTGGAGTTCGAGTTCGAATTCGAGATCGGGTTCGAGTTCGACTTCGATTTCGACTTTCAGTTCGAGTTCCTGTTCGATTTCGAGTTAGATTTCGACTTCGAGCTCGACTTCGATTTCAATTTCGAGTTCGAGTTCGATTTCGACTTCGAATTCGATTTCAACTTCGAGTTCGACTCTGATTTCGTCTTCGAGTTCGAGTTCGAGTTCGACTTCGAATTGGACTTTGAGTTCGACTTCGAGTTCGACTTCGACCTCGAGTTCGACTTCGAGTTTGAATTCGAGGTCGAGTTCCAGTTCGAGTTCGAATTTGAGTTCGAGTTCCAATTCGAGTTCGACTTCGATTTCGACTTTCAGTTCGAGTTCCAGTTCGATTTCGAGTTCGCCTTCGAGTTCGAATTCTAGGTCGAGTTCGAGTTCGACTTCGACTTTGAGTTGGACCTCGAGTACGACTTCGAGTTCGAATTCGTGGTCTAGGTCGACTTCGAGTTCGACTTCGAGTTCGAATTCCAGTTCGAGTTCTAGTTCGACTTCGACTTCGAGTTCGACTTCGAGTTCGAATTCGTGGTCTAGGTCGACTTCGAGTTCGACTTCGATCTCGACTTCGAGTTCGAGTTCCAGTTCGACCTCGAGTTCGACTTCGAGTTTGAATTCGAGGTCGAGTTCCAATTCGAGTTCGAATTTGAGTTCGAGTTCCAATTCGAGTTCGACTTCGATTTCGACTTTCAGTTCGAGTTCCAGTTCGATTTCGAGTTCGCCTTCGAGTTCGAAAACCAGCTCGAGTTCGAGTTCGACTTCGACTTTGAGTTGGACCTCGAGTTCGACTTCGAGTTCGAATTCGAGGTCTAGGTCGAATTCGAGTTCGACTTCGAGATCGACTTCGATCTCGACTTCGAGTTCGAGTTCCAGTTCGACTTCGAGTTCGACTTCGAGTTCGAATTCGTGGTCTAGGTCGACTTCGAGTTCGACTTCGAGTTCGAATTCCAGTTCGAGTTCTAGTTCGACTTCGACTTCGAGTTCGACTTCGAGTTCGAATTCGTGGTCTAGGTCGACTTCGAGTTCGACTTCGATCTCGACTTCGAGTTCCAGTTCGACCTCGAGTTCGACTTCGAGTTCGAATTCGTGGTCTAGGTCGACTTCGAGTTGGACTTCGATCTCGACTTCGAGTTCGAGTTCCAGTTCGACCTCGAGTTCGACTTCGAGTTTGAATTCGAGGTCGAGTTCCAATTCGAGTTCGAATTTGAGTTCGAGTTCGAATTCGGGTTCGGGTTCGAGTTCGACTTCGATTTCGACTTTCAGTTCGAGTTCCAGTTCGATTTCGAGTTAGATTTCGACTTCGAGCTCGACTTCGATTTCAATTTCGAGTTCGAGTTCGATTTCGACTTCGAATTCGATTTCAACTTCGAGTTCGACTCTGATTTTGTATTCGAGTTCGAGTTCGAGTTCGAGTTCGACTTCGAATTGGACTTTGAGTTCGACTTCGAGTTCGACTTCGACCTCGAGTTCGACTTCGAGTTTGAATTCGAGGTCGAGTTCCAGTTCGAGTTCAAATTTGAGTTCGAGTTCCAATCCGAGTTCGACTTCGATTTCGACTTTCAGTTCGAGTTCCAGTTCGATTTCGAGTTCGCCTTCGAGTTCGAATTCCAGGTCGAGTTCGAGTTCGACTTCGACTTTGAGTTGGACCTCGAGTTCGACTTCGAGTTCGAATTCGAATTCGAATTTGAGTTGGAGTTCGAATTTCGAGTTCGGGTTCGACTTCCAGTTCGAATTCGAGTTCGACTTCGATCTCAACTTCGAGTTCGAATTCTAGGTCGAGTTCGAGTTCGACTTCGACTTTGAGTTGGACCTCGAGTTCGACTTCGAGTTCGAATTCGAGGTCTAGGTCGAATTCGAGTTCGACTTCGAGATCGACTTCGATCTCGACTTCGAGTTCGAGTTCCAGTTCGACTTCGAGTTCGAATTCGTGGTCTAGGTCGACTTCGAGTTCGAATTCCAGTTCGAGTTCTAGTTCGACTTCGACTTTGAGTTGGACCTCGAGTTCGACTTCGAGTTCGAATTCGAGGTCTAGGTCGAATTCGAGTTCGACTTCGAGATCGACTTCGATCTCGACTTCGAGTTCGAGTTCCAGTTCGACTTCGAGTTCGACTTCGAGTTCGAATTCGTGGTCTAGGTCGACTTCGAGTTCGACTTCGAGTTCGAATTCCAGTTCGAGTTCTAGTTCGACTTCGACTTCGAGTTCGACTTCGAGTTCGAATTCGTGGTCTAGGTCGACTTCGAGTTCGACTTCGATCTCGACTTCGAGTTCGAGTTCCAGTTCGACCTCGAGTTCGACTTCGAGTTCGAATTCGTGGTCTAGGTCGACTTCGAGTTGGACTTCGATCTCGACTTCGAGTTCGAGTTCCAGTTCGACCTCGAGTTCGACTTCGAGTTTGAATTCGAGGTCGAGTTCCAATTCGAGTTCGAATTTGAGTTCGAGTTCGAATTCGGGTTCGGGTTCGAGTTCGACTTCGATTTCGACTTTCAGTTCGAGTTCCAGTTCGATTTCGAGTTAGATTTCGACTTCGAGCTCGACTTCGATTTCAATTTCGAGTTCGAGTTCGATTTCGACTTCGAATTCGATTTCAACTTCGAGTTCGACTCTGATTTTGTATTCGAGTTCGAGTTCGAGTTCGAGTTCGACTTCGAATTGGACTTTGAGTTCGACTTCGAGTTCGACTTCGACCTCGAGTTCGACTTCGAGTTTGAATTCGAGGTCGAGTTCCAGTTCGAGTTCAAATTTGAGTTCGAGTTCCAATCCGAGTTCGACTTCGATTTCGACTTTCAGTTCGAGTTCCAGTTCGATTTCGAGTTCGCCTTCGAGTTCGAATTCCAGGTCGAGTTCGAGTTCGACTTCGACTTTGAGTTGGACCTCGAGTTCGACTTCGAGTTCGAATTCGAATTCGAATTTGAGTTGGAGTTCGAATTTCGAGTTCGGGTTCGACTTCCAGTTCGAATTCGAGTTCGACTTCGATCTCAACTTCGAGTTCGAATTCTAGGTCGAGTTCGAGTTCGACTTCGACTTTGAGTTGGACCTCGAGTTCGACTTCGAGTTCGAATTCGAGGTCTAGGTCGAATTCGAGTTCGACTTCGAGATCGACTTCGATCTCGACTTCGAGTTCGAGTTCCAGTTCGACTTCGAGTTCGAATTCGTGGTCTAGGTCGACTTCGAGTTCGAATTCCAGTTCGAGTTCTAGTTCGACTTCGACTTTGAGTTGGACCTCGAGTTCGACTTCGAGTTCGAATTCGTGGTGTAGGTCGACTTCGAGTTCGACTTCGAGTTCGAATTCCAGTTCGAGTTCTAGTTCGACTTCGACTTTGAGTTGCACCTCGAGTTCGACTTCGAGTTCGAATTCGAGGTCGAGTTCGAATTCGAATTCGAATTTGAGTTGGAGTTCGAATTTCGATTTCGGGTTCGACTTCCAGTTCGAATTCGAGTTCGACTTCGATCTCGACTTCGAGTTCGAGTTCCAGTTCGACTTCGAGTTCGACTTCGAGTTCGAATTCCAGTTCGAGTTCTAGTTCGACTTCGACTTTGAGTTGGACCTCGAGTTCGACTTCGAGTTCGAATTCGTGGTGTAGGTCGACTTCGAGTTCGACTTCGAGTTCGAATTCCAGTTCGAGTTCTAGTTCGACTTCGACTTTGAGTTGGACCTCGAGTTCGACTTCGTGTTCGAATTCGAGGTCGAGTTCGAATTCGAATTCGAATTTGAGTTGGAGTTCGAATTTCGAGTTCGGGTTCGACTTCCAGTTCGAATTCGAGTTCGACTTCGATCTCGACTTCGAGTTCGAGTTCCAGTTCGACTTCGAGTTCGACTTCGAGTTCGAATTCCAGTTCGAGTTCTAGTTCGACTTCGGCTTTGAGTTGGACCTCGAGTTCGACCTCGAATTCGACTTCGAGTTTGAATTCGAGGTCGAGTTCCAATTCGAGTTCGAATTGGAGTTCGAGTTCGAATTCGAGATCGGGTTCGAGTTCGACTTCGATTTCGACTTTCAGTTCGAGTTCCTGTTCGATTTCGAGTTAGATTTCGACTTCGAGCTCGACTTCGATTTCAATTTCGAGTTCGAGTTCGATTTCGACTTCGAATTCGATTTCAACTTCGAGTTCGACTCTGATTTCGTCTTCGAGTTCGAGTTCGAGTTCGACTTCGAATTGGACTTTGAGTTCGACTTCGAGTTCGACTTCGACCTCGAGTTCGACTTCGAGTTTGAATTCGAGGTCGAGTTCCAGTTCGAGTTCGAATTTGAGTTCGAGTTCCAATTCGAGTTCGACTTCGATTTCGACTTTCAGTTCGAGTTCCAGTTCGATTTCGAGTTCGCCTTCGAGTTCGAATTCTAGGTCGAGTTCGAGTTCGACTTCGACTTTGAGTTGGACCTCGAGTACGACTTCGAGTTCGAATTCGTGGTCTAGGTCGACTTCGAGTTCGACTTCGAGTTCGAATTCCAGTTCGAGTTCTAGTTCGACTTCGACTTCGAGTTCGACTTCGAGTTCGAATTCGTGGTCTAGGTCGAGTTCGACTTCGATCTCGACTTCGAGTTCGAGTTCCAGTTCGACCTCGAGTTCGACTTCGAGTTTGAATTCGAGGTCGAGTTCCAATTCGAGTTCGAATTTGAGTTCGAGTTCCAATTCGAGTTCGACTTCGATTTCGACTTTCAGTTCGAGTTCCAGTTCGATTTCGAGTTCGCCTTCGAGTTCGAAAACCAGCTCGAGTTCGAGTTCGACTTCGACTTTGAGTTGGACCTCGAGTTCGACTTCGAGTTCGAATTCGAGGTCTAGGTCGAATTCGAGTTCGACTTCGAGATCGACTTCGATCTCGACTTCGAGTTCGAGTTCCAGTTCGACTTCGAGTTCGACTTCGAGTTCGAATTCGTGGTCTAGGTCGACTTCGAGTTCGACTTCGAGTTCGAATTCCAGTTCGAGTTCTAGTTCGACTTCGACTTCGAGTTCGACTTCGAGTTCGAATTCGTGGTCTAGGTCGACTTCGAGTTCGACTTCGATCTCGACTTCGAGTTCGAGTTCCAGTTCGACCTCGAGTTCGACTTCGAGTTCGAATTCGTGGTCTAGGTCGACTTCGAGTTGGACTTCGATCTCGACTTCGAGTTCGAGTTCCAGTTCGACCTCGAGTTCGACTTCGAGTTTGAATTCGAGGTCGAGTTCCAATTCGAGTTCGAATTTGAGTTCGAGTTCGAATTCGGGTTCGGGTTCGAGTTCGACTTCGATTTCGACTTTCAGTTCGAGTTCCAGTTCGATTTCGAGTTAGATTTCGACTTCGAGCTCGACTTCGATTTCAATTTCGAGTTCGAGTTCGATTTCGACTTCGAATTCGATTTCAACTTCGAGTTCGACTCTGATTTCGTCTTCGAGTTCGAGTTCGAGTTCGAGTTCGACTTCGAATTGGACTTTGAGTTCGACTTCGAGTTCGACTTCGACCTCGAGTTCGACTTCAAGTTTGAATTCGAGGTCGAGTTCCAGTTCGAGTTCGAATTTGAGTTCGAGTTCCAATTCGAGTTCGACTTCGATTTCGACTTTCAGTTCGAGTTCCAGTTCGATTTCGAGTTCGCCTTCGAGTTCGAATTCCAGGTCGAGTTCGAGTTCGACTTCGACTTTGAGTTGGACCTCGAGTTCGACTTCGAGTTCGAATTCGAGGTCTAGGTCGAATTCGAGTTCGACTTCGAGATCGACTTCGATCTCGACTTCGAGTTCGAGTTCCAGTTCGACTTCGAGTTCGACTTCGAGTTCGAATTCGTGGTCTAGGTCGACTTCGAGTTCGACTTCGATCTCGACTTCGAGTTCGAGTTCCAGTTCGACCTCGAGTTCGACTTCGAGTTCGAATTCGTGGTCTAGGTCGACTTCGAGTTCGACTTCGATCTCGACTTCGAGTTCGAGTTCCAGTTCGACCTCGAGTTCGACTTCGAGTTTGAATTCGAGGTCGAGTTCCAATTCGAGTTCGAATTTGAGTTCGAGTTCGAATTCGGGTTCGGGTTCGAGTTCGACTTCGATTTCGACTTTCAGTTCGAGTTCCAGTTCGATTTCGAGTTAGATTTCGACTTCGAGCTCGACTTCGATTTCAATTTCGTGTTCGAGTTCGATTTCGACTTCGAATTCGATTTCAACTTCGAGTTCGACTCTGATTTCGTCTTCGAGTTCGAGTTCGAGTTCGACTTCGAATTGGACTTTGAGTTCGACTTCGAGTTCGACTTCGACCTCGAGTTCGACTTCGAGTTTGAATTCGAGGTCGAGTTCCAGTTCGAGTTCGAATTTGAGTTCGAGTTCCAATTCGAGTTCGACTTCGATTTCGACTTTCAGTTCGAGTTCCAGTTCGATTTCGAGTTCGCCTTCGAGTTCGAATTCCAGGTCGAGTTCGAGTTCGACTTCGACTTTGAGTTGGACCTCGAGTTCGACTTCGAGTTCGAATTCGAGGTCTAGGTCGAATTCGAGTTCGACTTCGAGATCGACTTCGATCTCGACTTCGAGTTCGAGTTCCAGTTCGACTTCGAGTTCGACTTCGAGTTCGAATTCGTGGTCTAGGTCGACTTCGAGTTCGACTTCGATCTCGACTTCGAGTTCGAGTTCCAGTTCGACCTCGAGTTCGACTTCGAGTTCGAATTCGTGGTCTAGGTCGACTTCGAGTTCGACTTCGATCTCGACTTCGAGTTCGAGTTCCAGTTCGACCTCGAGTTCGACTTCGAGTTTGAATTCGAGGTCGAGTTCCAATTCGAGTTCGAATTTGAGTTCGAGTTCGAATTCGGGTTCGGGTTCGAGTTCGACTTCGATTTCGACTTTCAGTTCGAGTTCCAGTTCGATTTCGAGTTAGATTTCGACTTCGAGCTCGACTTCGATTTCAATTTCGAGTTCGAGTTCGATTTCGACTTCGAATTCGATTTCAACTTCGAGTTCGACTCTGATTTCGTCTTCGAGTTCGAGTTCGAGTTCGAGTTCGACTTCGAATTGGACATTGAGTTCGACTTCGAGTTCGACTTCGACCTCGAGTTCGACTTCAAGTTTGAATTCGAGGTCGAGTTCCAGTTCGAGTTCGAATTTGAGTTCGAGTTCCATTTCGAGTTCGACTTCGATTTCGACTTTCAGTTCGAGTTCCAGTTCGATTTCGAGTTCGCCTTCGAGTTCGAATTCCAGGTCGAGTTCGAGTTCGACTTCGACTTTGAGTTGGACCTCGAGTTCGACTTCGAGTTCGAATTCGAGGTCTAGGTCGAATTCGAGTTCGACTTCGATCTCGACTTCGAGTTCGAATTCCAGTTCGAGTTCTAGTTCGACTTGGACTTTGAGTTGGACCTCGAGTTCGACCTCGAATTCGACTTCGAGTTTGAATTCGAGGTCGAGTTCCAATTCGAGTTCGAATTGGAGTTCGAGTTCGAATTCGAGATCGGGTTCGAGTTCGACTTCGATTTCGACTTTCAGTTCGAGTTCCTGTTCGATTTCGAGTTAGATTTCGACTTCGAGCTCGACTTCGATTTCAATTTCGAGTTCGAGTTCGATTTCGACTTCGAATTCGATTTCAACTTCGAGTTCGACTCTGATTTCGTCTTCGAGTTCGAGTTCGAGTTCGACTTCGAATTGGACTTTGAGTTCGACTTCGACCTCGAGTTCGACTTCGAGTTTGAATTCGAGGTCGAGTTCCAGTTCGAGTTCGAATTTGAGTTCGAGTTCCAATTCGAGTTCGACTTCGATTTCGACTTTCAGTTCGAGTTCCAGTTCGATTTCGAGTTCGGCTTCGAGTTCGAATTCTAGGTCGAGTTCGAGTTCGACTTCGACTTTGAGTTGGACCTCGAGTTCGACTTCGAGTTCGAATTCCAGTTCGAGTTCTAGTTCGACTTCGACTTCGAGTTCGACTTCGAGTTCGAATTCGTGGTCTAGGTCGACTTCGAGTTCGACTTCGATCTCGACTTCGAGTTCGAGTTCCAGTTCGACCTCGAGTTCGACTTCGAGTTTGAATTCGAGGTCGAGTTCCAATTCGAGTTCGAATTTGAGTTCGAGTTCCAATTCGAGTTCGACTTCGATTTCGACTTTCAGTTCGAGTTCCAGTTCGACCTCGAGTTCGACTTCGAGTTCGAATTCGTGGTCTAGGTCGACTTCGAGTTCGACTTCGATCTCGACTTCGAGTTCGAGTTCCAGTTCGACCTCGAGTTCGACTTCGAGTTTGAATTCGTGGTCGAGTTCCAATTCGAGTTCGAATTTGAGTTCGAGTTCGAATTCGGGTTCGGGTTCGAGTTCGACTTCGATTTCGACTTTCAGTTCGAGTTCCAGTTCGATTTCGAGTTAGATTTCGACTTCGAGCTCGACTTCGATTTCAATTTCGAGTTCGAGTTCGATTTCGACTTCGAATTCGATTTCAACTTCGAGTTCGACTCTGATTTCGTCTTCGAGTTCGAGTTCGAGTTCGAGTTCGACTTCGAATTGGACTTTGAGTTCGACTTCGAGTTCGACTTCGACCTCGAGTTCGACTTCGAGTTTGAATTCGAGGTCGAGTTCCAGTTCGAGTTCAAATTTGAGTTCGAGTTCCAATTCGAGTTCGACTTCGATTTCGACTTTCAGTTCGAGTTCCAGTTCGATTTCGAGTTCGCCTTCGAGTTCGAATTCCAGGTCGAGTTCGAGTTCGACTTCGACTTTGAGTTGGACCTCGAGTTCGACTTCGAGTTCGAATTCGAGGTCGAGTTCGAATTCGATTTCGAATTTGAGTTGGAGTTCGAATTTCGAGTTCGGGTTCGACTTCCAGTTCGAATTCGAGTTCGACTTCGATCTCAACTTCGAGTTCGAATTCCAGGTCGAGTTCGAGTTCGACTTCGACTTTGAGTTGGACCTCGAGTTCGACTTCGAGTTGGAATTCGAGGTCTAGGTCGAATTCGAGTTCGACTTCGATCTCGACTTCGAGTTCGAGTTCCAGTTCGACTTCGAGTTCGACTTCGAGTTCGAATTCCAGTTCGAGTTCTAGTTCGACTTCGACTTTGAGTTGGACCTCGAGTTCGACCTCGAATTCGACTTCGAGTTTGAATTCGAGGTCGAGTTCCAATTCGAGTTCGAATTGGAGTTCGAGTTCGAATTCGAGATCGGGTTCGAGTTCGACTTCGATTTCGACTTTCAGTTCGAGTTCCTGTTCGATTTCGAGTTAGATTTCGACTTCGAGCTCGACTTCGATTTCAATTTCGAGTTCGAGTTCGATTTCGACTTCGAATTCGATTTCAACTTCGAGTTCGACTCTGATTTCGTCTTCGAGTTCGAGTTCGAGTTCGACTTCGAATTGGACTTTGAGTTCGACTTCGACCTCGAGTTCGACTTCGAGTTTGAATTCGAGGTCGAGTTCCAGTTCGAGTTCGAATTTGAGCTCGAGTTCCAATTCGAGTTCGACTTCGATTTCGACTTTCAGTTCGAGTTCCAGTTCGATTTCGAGTTCGCCTTCGAGTTCGAATTCTAGGTCGAGTTCGAGTTCGACCTCGACTTTGAGTTGGACCTCGAGTTCGACTTCGAGTTCGAATTCGTGGTCTAGGTCGACTTCGAGTTCGACTTCGAGTTCGAATTCCAGTTCGAGTTCTAGTTCGACTTCGACTTCGAGTTCGACTTCGAGTTCGAATTCGTGGTCTAGGTCGACTTCGAGTTCGACTTCGATCTCGACTTCGAGTTCGAGTTCCAGTTCGACCTCGAGTTCGACTTCGAGTTTGAATTCGAGGTCGAGTTCCAATTCGAGTTCGAATTTGAGTTCGAGTTCCAATTCGAGTTCGACTTCGATTTCGACTTTCAGTTCGAGTTCCAGTTCGACCTCGAGCTCGACTTCGAGTTCGAATTCGTGGTCTAGGTCGACTTCGAGTTCGACTTCGATCTCGACTTCGAGTTCGAGTTCCAGTTCGACCTCGAGTTCGACTTCGAGTTTGAATTCGAGGTCGAGTTCCAATTCGAGTTCGAATTTGAGCTCGAGTTCGAATTCGGGTTCGGGTTCGAGTTCGACTTCGATTTCGACTTTCAGTTCGAGTTCCAGTTCGATTTCGAGTTAGATTTCGACTTCGAGCTCGACTTCGATTTCAATTTCGAGTTCGAGTTCGATTTCGACTTCGAATTCGATTTCAACTTCGAGTTCGACTCTGATTTCGTCTTCGAGTTCGAGTTCGAGTTCGACTTCGAATTGGACTTTGAGTTCGACTTCGAGTTCGACTTCGACCTCGAGTTCGACTTCGAGTTTGAATTCGAGGTCGAGTTCCAGTTCGAGTTCGAATTTGAGTTCGAGTTCCAATTCGAGTTCGACTTCGATTTCGACTTTCAGTTCGAGTTCCAGTTCGATTTCGAGTTCGCCTTCGAGTTCGAATTCTAGGTCGAGTTCGAGTTCGACTTCGACTTTGAGTTGGACCTCGAGTACGACTTCGAGTTCGAATTCGTGGTCTAGGTCGACTTCGAGTTCGACTTCGAGTTCGAATTCCAGTTCGAGTTCTAGTTCGACTTCGACTTCGAGTTCGACTTCGAGTTCGAATTCGTGGTCTAGGTCGACTTCGAGTTCGACTTCGATCTCGACTTCGAGTTCGAGTTCCAGTTCGACCTCGAGTTCGACTTCGAGTTTGAATTCGAGGTCGAGTTCCAATTCGAGTTCGAATTTGAGTTCGAGTTCCAATTCGAGTTCGACTTCGATTTCGACTTTCAGTTCGAGTTCCAGTTCGATTTCGAGTTCGCCTTCGAGTTCGAAAACCAGCTCGAGTTCGAGTTCGACTTCGACTTTGAGTTGGACCTCGAGTTCGACTTCGAGTTCGAATTCGAGGTCTAGGTCGAATTCGAGTTCGACTTCGAGATCGACTTCGATCTCGACTTCGAGTTCGAGTTCCAGTTCGACTTCGAGTTCGACTTCGAGTTCGAATTCGTGGTCTAGGTCGACTTCGAGTTCGACTTCGAGTTCGAATTCCAGTTCGAGTTCTAGTTCGACTTCGACTTCGAGTTCGACTTCGAGTTCGAATTCGTGGTCTAGGTCGACTTCGAGTTCGACTTCGATCTCGACTTCGAGTTCGAGTTCCAGTTCGACCTCGAGTTCGACTTCGAGTTCGAATTCGTGGTCTAGGTCGACTTCGAGTTGGACTTCGATCTCGACTTCGAGTTCGAGTTCCAGTTCGACCTCGAGTTCGACTTCGAGTTTGAATTCGAGGTCGAGTTCCAATTCGAGTTCGAATTTGAGTTCGAGTTCGAATTCGGGTTCGGGTTCGAGTTCGACTTCGATTTCGACTTTCAGTTCGAGTTCCAGTTCGATTTCGAGTTAGATTTCGACTTCGAGCTCGACTTCGATTTCAATTTCGAGTTCGAGTTCGATTTCGACTTCGAATTCGATTTCAACTTCGAGTTCGACTCTGATTTCGTCTTCGAGTTCGAGTTCGAGTTCGAGTTCGACTTCGAATTGGACTTTGAGTTCGACTTCGAGTTCGACTTCGACCTCGAGTTCGACTTCAAGTTTGAATTCGAGGTCGAGTTCCAGTTCGAGTTCGAATTTGAGTTCGAGTTCCAATTCGAGTTCGACTTCGATTTCGACTTTCAGTTCGAGTTCCAGTTCGATTTCGAGTTCGCCTTCGAGTTCGAATTCCAGGTCGAGTTCGAGTTCGACTTCGACTTTGAGTTGGACCTCGAGTTCGACTTCGAGTTCGAATTCGAGGTCTAGGTCGAATTCGAGTTCGACTTCGAGATCGACTTCGATCTCGACTTCGAGTTCGAGTTCCAGTTCGACTTCGAGTTCGACTTCGAGTTCGAATTCGTGGTCTAGGTCGACTTCGAGTTCGACTTCGATCTCGACTTCGAGTTCGAGTTCCAGTTCGACCTCGAGTTCGACTTCGAGTTCGAATTCGTGGTCTAGGTCGACTTCGAGTTCGACTTCGATCTCGACTTCGAGTTCGAGTTCCAGTTCGACCTCGAGTTCGACTTCGAGTTTGAATTCGAGGTCGAGTTCCAATTCGAGTTCGAATTTGAGTTCGAGTTCGAATTCGGGTTCGGGTTCGAGTTCGACTTCGATTTCGACTTTCAGTTCGAGTTCCAGTTCGATTTCGAGTTAGATTTCGACTTCGAGCTCGACTTCGATTTCAATTTCGTGTTCGAGTTCGATTTCGACTTCGAATTCGATTTCAACTTCGAGTTCGACTCTGATTTCGTCTTCGAGTTCGAGTTCGAGTTCGAGTTCGACTTCGAATTGGACTTTGAGTTCGACTTCGAGTTCGACTTCGACCTCGAGTTCGACTTCGAGTTTGAATTCGAGGTCGAGTTCCAGTTCGAGTTCGAATTTGAGTTCGAGTTCCAATTCGAGTTCGACTTCGATTTCGACTTTCAGTTCGAGTTCCAGTTCGATTTCGAGTTCGCCTTCGAGTTCGAATTCCAGGTCGAGTTCGAGTTCGACTTCGACTTTGAGTTGGACCTCGAGTTCGACTTCGAGTTCGAATTCGAGGTCTAGGTCGAATTCGAGTTCGACTTCGAGATCGACTTCGATCTCGACTTCGAGTTCGAGTTCCAGTTCGACTTCGAGTTCGACTTCGAGTTCGAATTCGTGGTCTAGGTCGACTTCGAGTTCGACTTCGATCTCGACTTCGAGTTCGAGTTCCAGTTCGACCTCGAGTTCGACTTCGAGTTCGAATTCGTGGTCTAGGTCGACTTCGAGTTCGACTTCGATCTCGACTTCGAGTTCGAGTTCCAGTTCGACCTCGAGTTCGACTTCGAGTTTGAATTCGAGGTCGAGTTCCAATTCGAGTTCGAATTTGAGTTCGAGTTCGAATTCGGGTTCGGGTTCGAGTTCGACTTCGATTTCGACTTTCAGTTCGAGTTCCAGTTCGATTTCGAGTTAGATTTCGACTTCGAGCTCGACTTCGATTTCAATTTCGAGTTCGAGTTCGATTTCGACTTCGAATTCGATTTCAACTTCGAGTTCGACTCTGATTTCGTCTTCGAGTTCGAGTTCGAGTTCGAGTTCGACTTCGAATTGGACATTGAGTTCGACTTCGAGTTCGACTTCGACCTCGAGTTCGACTTCAAGTTTGAATTCGAGGTCGAGTTCCAGTTCGAGTTCGAATTTGAGTTCGAGTTCCAATTCGAGTTCGACTTCGATTTCGACTTTCAGTTCGAGTTCCAGTTCGATTTCGAGTTCGCCTTCGAGTTCGAAAACCAGCTCGAGTTCGAGTTCGACTTCGACTTTGAGTTGGACCTCGAGTTCGACTTCGAGTTCGAATTCGAGGTCTAGGTCGAATTCGAGTTCGACTTCGAGATCGACTTCGATCTCGACTTCGAGTTCGAGTTCCAGTTCGACTTCGAGTTCGACTTCGAGTTCGAATTCGTGGTCTAGGTCGACTTCGAGTTCGACTTCGAGTTCGAATTCCAGTTCGAGTTCTAGTTCGACTTCGACTTCGAGTTCGACTTCGAGTTCGAATTCGTGGTCTAGGTCGACTTCGAGTTCGACTTCGATCTCGACTTCGAGTTCGAGTTCCAGTTCGACCTCGAGTTCGACTTCGAGTTCGAATTCGTGGTCTAGGTCGACTTCGAGTTGGACTTCGATCTCGACTTCGAGTTCGAGTTCCAGTTCGACCTCGAGTTCGACTTCGAGTTTGAATTCGAGGTCGAGTTCCAATTCGAGTTCGAATTTGAGTTCGAGTTCGAATTCGGGTTCGGGTTCGAGTTCGACTTCGATTTCGACTTTCAGTTCGAGTTCCAGTTCGATTTCGAGTTAGATTTCGACTTCGAGCTCGACTTCGATTTCAATTTCGAGTTCGAGTTCGATTTCGACTTCGAATTCGATTTCAACTTCGAGTTCGACTCTGATTTCGTCTTCGAGTTCGAGTTCGAGTTCGACTTCGAATTGGACTTTGAGTTCGACTTCGAGTTCGACTTCGACCTCGAGTTCGACTTCGAGTTTGAATTCGAGGTCGAGTTCCAGTTCGAGTTCGAATTTGAGTTCGAGTTCCAATTCGAGTTCGACTTCGATTTCGACTTTCAGTTCGAGTTCCAGTTCGATTTCGAGTTCGCCTTCGAGTTCGAATTCTAGGTCGAGTTCGAGTTCGACTTCGACTTTGAGTTGGACCTCGAGTACGACTTCGAGTTCGAATTCGTGGTCTAGGTCGACTTCGAGTTCGACTTCGAGTTCGAATTCCCAGTTCGAGTTCTAGTTCGACTTCGACTTCGAGTTCGACTTCGAGTTCGAATTCGTGGTCTAGGTCGACTTCGAGTTCGACTTCGATCTCGACTTCGAGTTCGAGTTCCAGTTCGACCTCGAGTTCGACTTCGAGTTTGAATTCGAGGTCGAGTTCCAATTCGAGTTCGAATTTGAGTTCGAGTTCCAATTCGAGTTCGACTTCGATTTCGACTTTCAGTTCGAGTTCCAGTTCGATTTCGAGTTCGCCTTCGAGTTCGAAAACCAGCTCGAGTTCGAGTTCGACTTCGACTTTGAGTTGGACCTCGAGTTCGACTTCGAGTTCGAATTCGAGGTCTAGGTCGAATTCGAGTTCGACTTCGAGATCGACTTCGATCTCGACTTCGAGTTCGAGTTCCAGTTCGACTTCGAGTTCGACTTCGAGTTCGAATTCGTGGTCTAGGTCGACTTCGAGTTCGACTTCGAGTTCGAATTCCAGTTCGAGTTCTAGTTCGACTTCGACTTCGAGTTCGACTTCGAGTTCGAATTCGTGGTCTAGGTCGACTTCGAGTTCGACTTCGATCTCGACTTCGAGTTCGAGTTCCAGTTCGACCTCGAGTTCGACTTCGAGTTCGAATTCGTGGTCTAGGTCGACTTCGAGTTGGACTTCGATCTCGACTTCGAGTTCGAGTTCCAGTTCGACCTCGAGTTCGACTTCGAGTTTGAATTCGAGGTCGAGTTCCAATTCGAGTTCGAATTGAGTTCGAGTTCGAATTCGGGTTCGGGTTCGAGTTCGACTTCGATTTCGACTTTCAGTTCGAGTTCCAGTTCGATTTCGAGTTAGATTTCGACTTCGAGCTCGACTTCGATTTCAATTTCGAGTTCGAGTTCGATTTCGACTTCGAATTCGATTTCAACTTCGAGTTCGACTCTGATTTCGTCTTCGAGTTCGAGTTCGAGTTCGAGTTCGACTTCGAATTGGACTTTGAGTTCGACTTCGAGTTCGACTTCGACCTCGAGTTCGACTTCAAGTTTTGAATTCGAGGTCGAGTTCCAGTTCGAGTTCGAATTTGAGTTCGAGTTCCAATTCGAGTGCGACTTCGATTTCGACTTTCAGTTCGAGTTCCAGTTCGATTTCGAGTTCGCCTTCGAGTTCGAATTCCAGGTCGAGTTCGAGTTCGACTTCGACTTTGAGTTGGACCTCGAGTTCGACTTCGAGTTCGAATTCGAGGTCTAGGTCGAATTCGAGATCGACTTCGAGATCGACTTCGATCTCGACTTCGAGTTCGAGTTCCAGTTCGACTTCGAGTTCGACTTCGAGTTCGAATTCGTGGTCTAGGGTCGACTTCGAGTTCGACTTCGATCTCGACTTCGAGTTCGAGTTCCTGTTCGACCTCGAGTTCGACTTCGAGTTCGAATTCGTGGGTCTAGGTCGACTTCGAGTTCGACTTCGATCTCGACTTCGAGTTCGAGTTCCAGTTCGACCTCGAGTTCGACTTCGAGTTTGAAATTCGAGGTCGAGTTCCAATTCGAGTTCGAATTTGAGTTCGAGTTCGAATTCGGGTTCGGGTTCGAGTTCGACTTCGATTTCGACTTTCAGTTCGAGTTCCAGTTCGATTTCGAGTTAGATTTCGACTTCGAGCTCGACTTCCGATTTCAATTTCGTGTTCGAGTTCGATTTCGACCTTCGAATTCGATTTCAACTTCGAGTTCGACTCTGATTTCGTCTTCGAGTTCGAGTTCGAGTTCGAGTTCGACTTCGAATTGGACTTTGAGTTCGACTTCGAGTTCGACTTCGACCTCGAGTTCGACTTCGAGTTTGAATTCGAGGTCGAGTTCCAGTTCGAGTTCGAATTTTGAGTTCGAGTTCCAATTCGAGTTCGACTTCGATTCGACTTTCAGTTCGAGTTCCAGTTCGATTTCGAGTTCGCCTTCGGAGTTCGAATTCCAGGTCGAGTTCGAGTTCGACTTCGACTTTGAGTTGGACCTCGAGTTCGACTTCGAGTTCGAATTCGAGGTCTAGGTCGAATTCGAGTTCGACTTCGAGATCGACTTCGATCTCGACTTCGAGTTCGAGTTCCAGTTCGACTTCGAGTTCGACTTCGAGTTCGAATCGTGGTCCTAGGTCGACTTCGAGTTCGACTTCGATCTCGACTTCGAGTTCGAGTTCCAGTTCGACCTCGAGTTCGACTTCGAGTTCGAATTCGTGGTCTAGGTCGACTTCGAGTTCGACTTCGATCTCGACTTCGAGTTCGAGTTCCAGTTCGACCTCGAGTTCGACTTCGAGTTTGAATTCGAGGTCGAGTTCCAATTCGAGTTCGAATTTGAGTTCGAGTTCGAATCGGGTTCGGGTTCGAGTTCGACTTCGATTTCGACTTTCAGTTCGAGTTCCAGTTCGATTTCGAGTTAGATTTCGACTTCGAGCTCGACTTCGATTTCAATTTCGAGTTCGAGTTCGATTTCGACTTCGAATTCGATTTCAACTTCGAGTTCGACTCTGATTTCGTCTTCGAGTTCGAGTTCGAGTTCGAGTTCGACTTCGAATTGGACATTGAGTTCGACTTCGAGTTCGACTTCGACCTCGAGTTCGACTTCAAGTTTGAATTCGAGGTCGAGTTCCAGTTCGAGTTCGAATTTGAGTTCGAGTTCCAATCGAGTTCGACTTCGATTTCGAACTTTCAGTTCGAGTTCCAGTTCGATTTCGCGTTCGCCTTCGAGTTCGAAAACCAGCTCGAGTTCGAGTTCGGACTTCGACTTTGAGTTGGACCTCGAGTTCGACTTCGAGTTCGAATTCGAGGTCTAGGTCGAATTCGAGTTCGACTTCGAGATCGACTTCGATCTCGACTTCGAGTTCGAGTTCCAGTTCGACTTCGAGTTTCGACTTCGAGTTCGAATTCGTGGTCTAGGTCGACGCTCGAGTTCGACTTCGAGTTCGAATTCCAGTTCGAGTTCTAGTTCGACTTCGACTTCGAGTTCGACTTCGAGTTCGAATTCGTGGTCTAGGTCGACTTCGAGTTCGACTTCGATCTCGACTTCGAGTTCGAGTTCCAGTTCGACCTCGAGTTCGACTTCGAGTTCGAATTCGTGGTCTAGGTCGACTTCGAGTTGGACTTCGATCTCGACTTCGAGTTCGAGTTCCAGTTCGACCTCGAGTTCGACCTTCGAGTTTGAATTCGAGGTCGAGTTCCAATTCGAGTTCGAATTTGAGTTCGAGTTCGAATTCGGGTTCGGGTTCGAGTTCGACTTCGATTTCGACTTTCAGTTCGAGTTCCAGTTCGATTTCGAGTTAGATTTCGACTTCGAGCTCGACTTCGATTTCAATTTCGAGTTCGAGTTCGATTTCGACTTCGAATTCGATTTCAACTTCGAGTTCGACTCTGATTTCGTCTTCGATTCGAGGTTCGAGTTCGAGGTCGACTTCGAATTGGACTTTGAGTTCGACTTCGAGTTCGACTTCGACCTCGAGTTCGACTTTCAAGTTTGAATCTACAGAGTCCCGTTCGAAGTTTGAATTCAGGTCGAGTTCCAGTCGATTCAATTTGAGTTCGAGTTCCAATTCGAGTTCGACTTTCGATTTCGACTTTCAGTTCGAGTTCCAGTTCGATTTCGAGTTCGCCTTCGAGTTCGAATTCCAGTCGAGTTCGAGTTCGACTTCGACTTTGAGTTGGACCTCGAGTTCGACTTCGAGTTCGAATTCGAGGTCTAGGTCGAATTCGAGTTCGACTTCGAGATCGACTTCGATCTAGACTTCGAGTTCGAGTTCCAGTTCGACTTCGAGTTCGACTTCGAGTTCGAATTCGTGGTCTAGGTCGACTTCGAGTTCGACTTCGATCTCGACTTCGAGTTCGAGTCCCAGTTCGACCTCGAGTTCGACTTCGAGTTCGAATTCGTGGTCTAGGTCGACTTCGAGTTCGACTTCGATCTCGACTTCGAGTTCGAGTTCCAGTTCGACCAGTTCCAATTCGAGTTCGAATTTGAGTTCGAGTTCGAATTCGGGTTCGGGTTCGAGTTCGACTTCGATTTCGACTTTCAGTTCGAGTTCCAGTTCGATTTCGAGTTAGATTTCGACTTCGAGCTCGACTTCGATTTCAATTTCGTGTTCGAGTTCGATTTCGACTTCGAATTCGATTTCAACTTCGAGTTCGACTCTGATTTCGTCTTCGAGTTCGAGTTCGAGTTCGAGTTCGACTTCGAATTGGACTTTGAGTTCGACTTCGAGTTCGACTTCGACCTCGAGTTCGACTTCGAGTTTGAATTCGAGGTCGAGTTCCAGTTCGAGTTCGAATTTGAGTTCGAGTTCCAATTCGAGTTCGACTTCGATTTCGACTTTCAGTTCGAGTTCCAGTTCGATTTCGAGTTCGCCTTCGAGTTCGAATTCCAGGTCGAGTTCGAGTTCGACTTCGACTTTGAGTTGGACCTCGAGTTCGACTTCGAGTTCGAATTCGAGGTCTAGGTCGAATTCGAGTTCGACTTCGAGATCGACTTCGATCTCGACTTCGAGTTCGAGTTCCAGTTCGACTTCGAGTTCGACTTCGAGTTCGAATTCGTGGTCTAGGTCGACTTCGAGTTCGACTTCGATCTCGACTTCGAGTTCGAGTTCCAGTTCGACCTCGAGTTCGACTTCGAGTTCGAATTCGTGGTCTAGGTCGACTTCGAGTTCGACTTCGATCTCGACTTCGAGTTCGAGTTCCAGTTCGACCTCGAGTTCGACTTCGAGTTTGAATTCGAGGTCGAGTTCCAATTCGAGTTCGAATTTGAGTTCGAGTTCGAATTCGGGTTCGGGTTCGAGTTCGACTTCGATTTCGACTTTCAGTTCGAGTTCCAGTTCGATTTCGAGTTAGATTTCGACTTCGAGCTCGACTTCGATTTCAATTTCGAGTTCGAGTTCGATTTCGACTTCGAATTCGATTTCAACTTCGAGTTCGACTCTGATTTCGTCTTCGAGTTCGAGTTCGAGTTCGAGTTCGACTTCGAATTGGACATTGAGTTCGACTTCGAGTTCGACTTCGACCTCGAGTTCGACTTCAAGTTTGAATTCGAGGTCGAGTTCCAGTTCGAGTTCGAATTTGAGTTCGAGTTCCAATTCGAGTTCGACTTCGATTTCGACTTTCAGTTCGAGTTCCAGTTCGATTTCGAGTTCGCCTTCGAGTTCGAATTCCAGGTCGAGTTCGAGTTCGACTTCGACTTTGAGTTGGACCTCGAGTTCGACTTCGAGTTCGAATTCGAGGTCTAGGTCGAATTCGAGTTCGACTTCGATCTCGACTTCGAGTTCGAATTCCAGTTCGAGTTCTAGTTCGACTTCGACTTTGAGTTGGACCTCGAGTTCGACCTCGAATTCGACTTCGAGTTTGAATTCGAGGTCGAGTTCCAATTCGAGTTCGAATTGGAGTTCGAGTTCGAATTCGAGATCGGGTTCGAGTTCGACTTCGATTTCGACTTTCAGTTCGAGTGCCTGTTCGATTTCGAGTTAGATTTCGACTTCGAGCTCGACTTCGATTTCAATTTCGAGTTCGAGTTCGATTTCGACTTCGAATTCGATTTCAACTTCGAGTTCGACTCTGATTTCGTCTTCGAGTTCGAGTTCGAGTTCGACTTCGAATTGGACTTTGAGTTCGACTTCGACCTCGAGTTCGACTTCGAGTTTGAATTCGAGGTCGAGTTCCAGTTCGAGTTCGAATTTGAGTTCGAGTTCCAATTCGAGTTCGACTTCGATTTCGACTTTCAGTTCGAGTTCCAGTTCGATTTCGAGTTCGCCTTCGAGTTCGAATTCTAGGTCGAGTTCGAGTTCGACTTCGACTTTGAGTTGGACCTCGAGTTCGACTTCGAGTTCGAATTCCAGTTCGAGTTCTAGTTCGACTTCGACTTCGAGTTCGACTTCGTGTTCGAATTCGTGGTCTAGGTCGACTTCGAGTTCGACTTCGATCTCGACTTCGAGTTCGAGTTCCAGTTCGACCTCGAGTTCGACTTCGAGTTTGAATTCGAGGTCGAGTTCCAATTCGAGTTCGAATTTGAGTTCGAGTTCCAATTCGAGTTCGACTTCGATTTCGACTTTCAGTTCGAGTTCCAGTTCGACCTCGAGTTCGACTTCGAGTTCGAATTCGTGGTCTAGGTCGACTTCGAGTTCGACTTCGATCTCGACTTCGAGTTCGAGTTCCAGTTCGACCTCGAGTTCGACTTCGAGTTTGAATTCGAGGTCGAGTTCCAATTCGAGTTCGAATTTGAGTTCGAGTTCGAATTCGGGTTCGGGTTCGAGTTCGACTTCGATTTCGACTTTCAGTTCGAGTTCCAGTTCGATTTCGAGTTAGATTTCGACTTCGAGCTCGACTTCGATTTCAATTTCGAGTTCGAGTTCGATTTCGACTTCGAATTCGATTTCAACTTCGAGTTCGACTCTGATTTCGTCTTCGAGTTCGAGTTCGAGTTCGAGTTCGACTTCGAATTGGACTTTGAGTTCGACTTCGAGTTCGACTTCGACCTCGAGTTCGACTTCGAGTTTGAATTCGAGGTCGAGTTCCAGTTCGAGTTCAAATTTGAGTTCGAGTTCCAATTCGAGTTCGACTTCGATTTCGACTTTCAGTTCGAGTTCCAGTTCGATTTCGAGTTCGCCTTCGAGTTCGAATTCCAGGTCGAGTTCGAGTTCGACTTCGACTTTGAGTTGGACCTCGAGTTCGACTTCGAGTTCGAATTCGAGGTCGAGTTCGAATTCGATTTCGAATTTGAGTTGGAGTTCGAATTTCGAGTTCGGGTTCGACTTCCAGTTCGAATTCGAGTTCGACTTCGATCTCAACTTCGAGTTCGAATTCCAGGTCGAGTTCGAGTTCGACTTCGACTTTGAGTTGGACCTCGAGTTCGACTTCGAGTTCGAATTCGAGGTCTAGGTCGAATTCGAGTTCGACTTCGATCTCGACTTCGAGTTCGAGTTCCAGTTCGACTTCGAGTTCGACTTCGAGTTCGAATTCCAGTTCGAGTTCTAGTTCGACTTCGACTTTGAGTTGGACCTCGAGTTCGACCTCGAATTCGACTTCGAGTTTGAATTCGAGGTCGAGTTCCAATTCGAGTTCGAATTGGAGTTCGAGTTCGAATTCGAGATCGGGTTCGAGTTCGACTTCGATTTCGACTTTCAGTTCGAGTTCCTGTTCGATTTCGAGTTAGATTTCGACTTCGAGCTCGACTTCGATTTCAATTTCGAGTTCGAGTTCGATTTCGACTTCGAATTCGATTTCAACTTCGAGTTCGACTCTGATTTCGTCTTCGAGTTCGAGTTCGAGTTCGACTTCGAATTGGACTTTGAGTTCGACTTCGACCTCGAGTTCGACTTCGAGTTTGAATTCGAGGTCGAGTTCCAGTTCGAGTTCGAATTTGAGTTCGAGTTCCAATTCGAGTTCGACTTCGATTTCGACTTTCAGTTCGAGTTCCAGTTCGACCTCGAGTTCGACTTCGAGTTCGAATTCGTGGTCTAGGTCGACTTCGAGTTCGACTTCGATCTCGACTTCGAGTTCGAGTTCCAGTTCGACCTCGAGTTCGACTTCGAGTTTGAATTCGAGGTCGAGTTCCAATTCGAGTTCGAATTTGAGTTCGAGTTCGAATTCGGGTTCGGGTTCGAGTTCGACTTCGATTTCGACTTTCAGTTCGAGTTCCAGTTCGATTTCGAGTTAGATTTCGACTTCGAGCTCGACTTCGATTTCAATTTCGAGTTCGAGTTCGATTTCGACTTCGAATTCGATTTCAACTTCGAGTTCGACTCTGATTTCGTCTTCGAGTTCGAGTTCGAGTTCGAGTTCGACTTCGAATTGGACTTTGAGTTCGACTTCGAGTTCGACTTCGACCTCGAGTTCGACTTCGAGTTTGAATTCGAGGTCGAGTTCCAGTTCGAGTTCAAATTTGAGTTCGAGTTCCAATTCGAGTTCGACTTCGATTTCGACTTTCAGTTCGAGTTCCAGTTCGATTTCGAGTTCGCCTTCGAGTTCGAATTCCAGGTCGAGTTCGAGTTCGACTTCGACTTTGAGTTGGACCTCGAGTTCGACTTCGAGTTCGAATTCGAGGTCGAGTTCGAATTCGAATTCGAATTTGAGTTGGAGTTCGAATTTCGAGTTCGGGTTCGACTTC
Organism: Mobula birostris; assembly: GCF_030028105.1. Lineage (NCBI taxonomy): Eukaryota > Metazoa > Chordata > Chondrichthyes > Myliobatiformes > Myliobatidae > Mobula > Mobula birostris. The sequence continues at coordinate 54,781 of NW_027278517.1, forward strand.
CAGTTCGAATTCGAGTTCGACTTCGATCTCAACTTCGAGTTCGAATTCCAGGTCGAGTTCGAGTTCGACTTCGACTTTGAGTTGGACCTCGAGTTCGACTTCGAGTTCGAATTCGAGGTCTAGGTCGAATTCGAGTTCGACTTCGATCTCGACTTCGAGTTCGAGTTCCACTTCGACTTCGAGTTCGACTTCGAGTTCGAATTCCAGTTCGAGTTCTAGTTCGACTTCGACTTTGAGTTGGACCTCGAGTTCGACCTCGAATTCGACTTCGAGTTTGAATTCGAGGTCGAGTTCCAATTCGAGTTCGAATTGGAGTTCGAGTTCGAATTCGAGATCGGGTTCGAGTTCGACTTCGATTTCGACTTTCAGTTCGAGTTCCTGTTCGATTTCGAGTTAGATTTCGACTTCGAGCTCGACTTCGATTTCAATTTCGAGTTCGAGTTCGATTTCGACTTCGAATTCGATTTCAACTTCGAGTTCGACTCTGATTTCGTCTTCGAGTTCGAGTTCGAGTTCGACTTCGAATTGGACTTTGAGTTCGACTTCGACCTCGAGTTCGACTTCGAGTTTGAATTCGAGGTCGAGTTCCAGTTCGAGTTCGAATTTGAGCTCGAGTTCCAATTCGAGTTCGACTTCGATTTCGACTTTCAGTTCGAGTTCCAGTTCGATTTCGAGTTCGCCTTCGAGTTCGAATTCTAGGTCGAGTTCGAGTTCGACCTCGACTTTGAGTTGGACCTCGAGTTCGACTTCGAGTTCGAATTCGTGGTCTAGGTCGACTTCGAGTTCGACTTCGAGTTCGAATTCCAGTTCGAGTTCTAGTTCGACTTCGACTTCGAGTTCGACTTCGAGTTCGAATTCGTGGTCTAGGTCGATTTCGAGTTCGCCTTCGAGTTCGAATTCGAGGTCGAGTTCCAGTTCGAGTTCGAATTTGAGTTCGAGTTCCAATTCGAGTTCGACTTCGATTTCGACTTTCAGTTCGAGTTCCAGTTCGACCTCGAGCTCGACTTCGAGTTCGAATTCGTGGTCTAGGTCGACTTCGAGTTCGACTTCGATCTCGACTTCGAGTTCGAGTTCCAGTTCGACCTCGAGTTCGACTTCGAGTTTGAATTCGAGGTCGAGTTCCAATTCGAGTTCGAATTTGAGCTCGAGTTCGAATTCGGGTTCGGGTTCGAGTTCGACTTCGATTTCGACTTTCAGTTCGAGTTCCAGTTCGATTTCGAGTTAGATTTCGACTTCGAGCTCGACTTCGATTTCAATTTCGAGTTCGAGTTCGATTTCGACTTCGAATTCGATTTCAACTTCGAGTTCGACTCTGATTTCGTCTTCGAGTTCGAGTTCGAGTTCGAGTTCGACTTCGAATTGGACTTTGAGTTCGACTTCGAGTTCGACTTCGACCTCGAGTTCGACTTCGAGTTTGAATTCGAGGTCGAGTTCCAGTTCGAGTTCAAATTTGAGTTCGAGTTCCAATTCGAGTTCGACTTCGATTTCGACTTTCAGTTCGAGTTCCAGTTCGATTTCGAGTTCGCCTTCGAGTTCGAATTCCAGGTCGAGTTCGAGTTCGACTTCGACTTTGAGTTGGACCTCGAGTTCGACTTCGAGTTCGAATTCGAGGTCGAGTTCGAATTCGAATTCGAATTTGAGTTGGAGTTCGAATTTCGAGTTCGGGTTCGACTTCCAGTTCGAATTCGAGTTCGACTTCGATCTCAACTTCGAGTTCGAATTCTAGGTCGACTTCGAGTTCGACTTCGAGTTCGAATTCCAGTTCGAGTTCTAGTTCGACTTCGACTTTGAGTTGCACCTCGAGTTCGACTTCGAGTTCGAATTCGAGGTCGAGTTCGAATTCGAATTCGAATTTGAGTTGGAGTTCGAATTTCGATTTCGGGTTCGACTTCCAGTTCGAATTCGAGTTCGACTTCGATCTCGACTTCGAGTTCGAGTTCCAGTTCGACTTCGAGTTCGACTTCGAGTTCGAATTCCAGTTCGAGTTCTAGTTCGACTTCGACTTTGAGTTGGACCTCGAGTTCGACTTCGAGTTCGAATTCGTGGTGTAGGTCGACTTCGAGTTCGACTTCGAGTTCGAATTCCAGTTCGAGTTCTAGTTCGACTTCGACTTTGAGTTGGACCTCGAGTTCGACTTCGTGTTCGAATTCGAGGTCGAGTTCGAATTCGAATTCGAATTTGAGTTGGAGTTCGAATTTCGAGTTCGGGTTCGACTTCCAGTTCGAATTCGAGTTCGACTTCGATCTCGACTTCGAGTTCGAGTTCCAGTTCGACTTCGAGTTCGACTTCGAGTTCGAATTCCAGTTCGAGTTCTAGTTCGACTTCGACTTTGAGTTGGACCTCGAGTTCGACCTCGAATTCGACTTCGAGTTTGAATTCGAGGTCGAGTTCCAATTCGAGTTCGAATTGGAGTTCGAGTTCGAATTCGAGATCGGGTTCGAGTTCGACTTCGATTTCGACTTTCAGTTCGAGTTCCTGTTCGATTTCGAGTTAGATTTCGACTTCGAGCTCGACTTCGATTTCAATTTCGAGTTCGAGTTCGATTTCGACTTCGCCCTCGAGTTCGACTTCGAGTTTGAATTCGAGGTCGAGTTCCAGTTCGAGTTCGAATTTGAGTTCGAGTTCCAATTCGAGTTCGACTTCGATTTCGACTTTCAGTTCGAGTTCCAGTTCGATTTCGAGTTCGCCTTCGAGTTCGAATTCTAGGTCGAGTTCGAGTTCGACTTCGACTTTGAGTTGGACCTCGAGTTCGACTTCGAGTTCGAATTCGTGGTCTAGGTCGACTTCGAGTTCGACTTCGAGTTCGAATTCCAGTTCGAGTTCTAGTTCGACTTCGACTTCGAGTTCGACTTCGAGTTCGAATTCGTGGTCTAGGTCGACTTCGAGTTCGACTTCGATCTCGACTTCGAGTTCGAGTTCCAGTTCGACCTCGAGTTCGACTTCGAGTTTGAATTCGAGGTCGAGTTCCAATTCGAGTTCGAATTTGAGTTCGAGTTCCAATTCGAGTTCGACTTCGATTTCGACTTTCAGTTCGAGTTCCAGTTCGACCTCGAGTTCGACTTCGAGTTCGAATTCGTGGTCTAGGTCGACTTCGAGTTCGACTTCGATCTCGACTTCGAGTTCGAGTTCCAGTTCGACCTCGAGTTCGACTTCGAGTTTGAATTCGAGGTCGAGTTCCAATTCGAGTTCGAATTTGAGTTCGAGTTCGAATTCGGGTTCGGGTTCGAGTTCGACTTCGATTTCGACTTTCAGTTCGAGTTCCAGTTCGATTTCGAGTTAGATTTCGACTTCGAGCTCGACTTCGATTTCAATTTCGAGTTCGAGTTCGATTTCGACTTCGAATTCGATTTCAACTTCGAGTTCGACTCTGATTTCGTCTTCGAGTTCGAGTTCGAGTTCGAGTTCGACTTCGAATTGGACTTTGAGTTCGACTTCGAGTTCGACTTCGACCTCGAGTTCGACTTCGAGTTTGAATTCGAGGTCGAGTTCCAGTTCGAGTTCAAATTTGAGTTCGAGTTCCAATTCGAGTTCGACTTCGATTTCGACTTTCAGTTCGAGTTCCAGTTCGATTTCGAGTTCGCCTTCGAGTTCGAATTCCAGGTCGAGTTCGAGTTCGACTTCGACTTTGAGTTGGACCTCGAGTTCGACTTCGAGTTCGAATTCGAGGTCGAGTTCGAATTCGAATTCGAATTTGAGTTGGAGTTCGAATTTCGAGTTCGGGTTCGACTTCCAGTTCGAATTCGAGTTCGACTTCGATCTCAACTTCGAGTTCGAATTCCAGGTCGAGTTCGAGTTCGACTTCGACTTTGAGTTGGACCTCGAGTTCGACTTCGAGTTCGAATTCGAGGTCTAGGTCGAATTCGAGTTCGACTTCGATCTCGACTTCGAGTTCGAGTTCCAGTTCGACTTCGAGTTCGACTTCGAGTTCGAATTCCAGTTCGAGTTCTAGTTCGACTTCGACTTTGAGTTGGACCTCGAGTTCGACCTCGAATTCGACTTCGAGTTTGAATTCGAGGTCGAGTTCCAATTCGAGTTCGAATTGGAGTTCGAGTTCGAATTCGAGATCGGGTTCGAGTTCGACTTCGATTTCGACTTTCAGTTCGAGTTCCTGTTCGATTTCGAGTTAGATTTCGACTTCGAGCTCGACTTCGATTTCAATTTCGAGTTCGAGTTCGATTTCGACTTCGAATTCGATTTCAACTTCGAGGTCGACTCTGATTTCGTCTTCGAGTTCGAGTTCGAGTTCGACTTCGAATTGGACTTTGAGTTCGACTTCGACCTCGAGTTCGACTTCGAGTTTGAATTCGAGGTCGAGTTCCAGTTCGAGTTCGAATTTGAGTTCGAGTTCCAATTCGAGATCGACTTCGATTTCGACTTTCAGTTCGAGTTCCAGTTCGATTTCGAGTTCGCCTTCGAGTTCGAATTCTAGGTCGAGTTCGAGTTCGACCTCGACTTTGAGTTGGACCTCGAGTTCGACTTCGAGTTCGAATTCGTGGTCTAGGTCGACTTCGAGTTCGACTTCGAGTTCGAATTCCAGTTCGAGTTCTAGTTCGACTTCGACTTCGAGTTCGACTTCGAGTTCGAATTCGTGGTCTAGGTCGACTTCGAGTTCGACTTCGATCTCGACTTCGAGTTCGAGTTCCAGTTCGACCTCGAGTTCGACTTCGAGTTTGAATTCGAGGTCGAGTTCCAATTCGAGTTCGAATTTGAGTTCGAGTTCCAATTCGAGTTCGACTTCGATTTCGACTTTCAGTTCGAGTTCCAGTTCGACCTCGAGCTCGACTTCGAGTTCGAATTCGTGGTCTAGGTCGACTTCGAGTTCGACTTCGATCTCGACTTCGAGTTCGAGTTCCAGTTCGACCTCGAGTTCGACTTCGAGTTTGAATTCGAGGTCGAGTTCCAATTCGAGTTCGAATTTGAGTTCGAGTTCGAATTCGGGTTCGGGTTCGAGTTCGACTTCGATTTCGACTTTCAGTTCGAGTTCCAGTTCGATTTCGAGTTAGATTTCGACTTCGAGCTCGACTTCGATTTCAATTTCGAGTTCGAGTTCGATTTCGACTTCGAATTCGATTTCAACTTCGAGTTCGACTCTGATTTCGTCTTCGAGTTCGAGTTCGAGTTCGAGTTCGACTTCGAATTGGACTTTGAGTTCGACTTCGAGTTCGACTTCGACCTCGAGTTCGACTTCGAGTTTGAATTCGAGGTCGAGTTCCAGTTCGAGTTCAAATTTGAGTTCGAGTTCCAATTCGAGTTCGACTTCGATTTCGACTTTCAGTTCGAGTTCCAGTTCGATTTCGAGTTCGCCTTCGAGTTCGAATTCCAGGTCGAGTTCGAGTTCTACTTCGACTTTGAGTTGGACCTCGAGTTCGACTTCGAGTTCGAATTCGAGGTCGAGTTCGAATTCGAATTCGAATTTGAGTTGGAGTTCGAATTTCGAGTTCGGGTTCGACTTCCAGTTCGAATTCGAGTTCGACTTCGATCTCAACTTCGAGTTCGAATTCTAGGTCGACTTCGAGTTCGACTTCGAGTTCGAATTCCAGTTCGAGTTCTAGTTCGACTTCGACTTTGAGTTGCACCTCGAGTTCGACTTCGAGTTCGAATTCGAGGTCGAGTTCGAATTCGAATTCGAATTTGAGTTGGAGTTCGAATTTCGATTTCGGGTTCGACTTCCAGTTCGAATTCGAGTTCGACTTCGATCTCGACTTCGAGTTCGAGTTCCAGTTCGACTTCGAGTTCGACTTCGAGTTCGAATTCCAGTTCGAGTTCTAGTTCGACTTCGACTTTGAGTTGGACCTCGAGTTCGACTTCGAGTTCGAATTCGTGGTGTAGGTCGACTTCGAGTTCGACTTCGAGTTCGAATTCCAGTTCGAGTTCTAGTTCGACTTCGACTTTGAGTTGGACCTCGAGTTCGACTTCGTGTTCGAATTCGAGGTCGAGTTCGAATTCGAATTCGAATTTGAGTTGGAGTTCGAATTTCGAGTTCGGGTTCGACTTCCAGTTCGAATTCGAGTTCGACTTCGATCTCGACTTCGAGTTCGAGTTCCAGTTCGACTTCGAGTTCGACTTCGAGTTCGAATTCCAGTTCGAGTTCTAGTTCGACTTCGACTTTGAGTTGGACCTCGAGTTCGACCTCGAATTCGACTTCGAGTTTGAATTCGAGGTCGAGTTCCAATTCGAGTTCGAATTGGAGTTCGAGTTCGAATTCGAGATCGGGTTCGAGTTCGACTTCGATTTCGACTTTCAGTTCGAGTTCCTGTTCGATTTCGAGTTAGATTTCGACTTCGAGCTCGACTTCGATTTCAATTTCGAGTTCGAGTTCGATTTCGACTTCGAATTCGATTTCAACTTCGAGTTCGACTCTGATTTCGTCTTCGAGTTCGAGTTCGAGTTCGACTTCGAATTGGACTTTGAGTTCGACTTCGAGTTCGACTTCGACCTCGAGTTCGACTTCGAGTTTGAATTCGAGGTCGAGTTCCAGTTCGAGTTCGAATTTGAGTTCGAGTTCCAATTCGAGTTCGACTTCGATTTGGACTTTCAGTTCGAGTTCCAGTTCGATTTCGAGTTCGCCTTCGAGTTCGAATTCCAGTTCGAGTTCGAGTTCGACTTCGACTTCGAGTTCGAATTCGTGGTCTAGGTCGACTTCGAGTTCGACTTCGATCTCGACTTCGAGTTCGAGTTCCAGTTCGACCTCGAGTTCGACTTCGAGTTTGAATTCGAGGTCGAGTTCCAATTCGAGTTCGAATTTGAGTTCGAGTTCCAATTCGAGTTCGACTTCGATTTCGACTTTCAGTTCGAGTTCCAGTTCGATTTCGAGTTCGCCTTCGAGTTCGAATTCCAGGTCGAGTTCGAGTTCGACTTCGACTTTGAGTTGGACCTCGAGTTCGACTTCGAGTTCGAATTCGAGGTCTAGGTCGAATTCGAGTTCGACTTCGAGATCGACTTCGATCTCGACTTCGAGTTCGAGTTCCAGTTCGACTTCGAGTTCGACTTCGAGTTCGAATTCGTGGTCTAGGTCGACTTCGAGTTCGACTTCGAGTTTGAATTCGAGGTCGAGTTCCAATTCGAGTTCGAATTTGAGTTCGAGTTCGAATTCGAGTTCGAGTTCGACTTCGAGTTCGAGTTCGACTTGAGGCGAATATGCGGTCAGTGTGCAAAATATCCCTGTAATGATTGTGGATCAGGTACTGGAGATGCAGTATCACTTTACCCTACCACTTTGTTTTTGGCCCACGTCATCATCATCTCGCTCCTCACATTAGAGTTAGGGTCTTCGATTTCGACTTTGAGTTCGATGTCGACATCGAGTTCGAGTTCGAGTTCGAATTCGATTTCGACTTCGAGTTCGATTTCGAGTTTGAATTCGAGGTCGAGTTCCAATTCGAGTTCCAATTCGAGTTCGAATTTGAGTTCGAGTTCGACTTCGAGTTCGATTTCGAGTTCGGGTTCGACTTCGTGTTCGAGTTCGAGTTCGACTTCGAAATCGACTTCGAGTTCGACTTCGAGTTCGACTTCGAATTCGAGTTCGAGTACGACTTCGAGCTCGACTTCGATTTCGACTTCGATTTGGACTTGGAGTTGGATTTCGAGTTGGACTTCTAGTTTAAGGTCGAGTTCGTGTTCGAATTCGAGTACGAGTTCGAATTCGAGTTCGGGTTCGAGTTCGAGTTCGAATACGAGGTCGAGTTCGAATTCGAGTTCGCGTTCGAGTTCGACTTCGATTTCGACTTCGAGTTCCACCTCGAGCTCGACTTCAATTTCGACTTCGAGTTCGAGTTCGAGTTCGACTTCGAGTTCGACTTCGAGTTCGACTTGAGGCGAATATGCGGTCAGTGTGCAAAATATACCTGTAGTCATTGTGGATCACGTACTGGAGATGCAGTATCACTTTACCCTACCACTTTGTTTTTGGCCCACGTCATCATCATCTCGCTCCTCGCATTAGAGTTAGGGTCTTCGATTTCGACTTTGAGTTCGATGTCGACTTCGAGTTCGATTTCGAGTTTGAATTCGAGGTCGAGTTCCAATTCGAGTTCCAATTCGAGTTCGAATTTGAGTTCGAGTTCGAATTCGAGTTCGAGTTCGACTTCGAGTTCGAGTTCGACTTGAGGCGAATATGCGGTCAGTGTGCAAAATATCCCTGTAATGATTGTGGATCAGGTACTGGAGATGCAGTATCACTTTACCCTACCACTTTGTTTTTGGCCCACGTCATCATCATCTCGCTCCTCACATTAGAGTTAGGGTCTTCGATTTCGACTTTGAGTTCGATGTCGACATCGAGTTCGAGTTCGAGTTCGAATTCGATTTCGACTTCGAGTTCGATTTCGAGTTTGAATTCGAGGTCGAGTTCCAATTCGAGTTCCAATTCGAGTTCGAATTTGAGTTCGAGTTCGACTTCGAGTTCGATTTCGAGTTCGGGTTCGACTTCGTGTTCGAGTTCGAGTTCGACTTCGAAATCGACTTCGAGTTCGACTTCGAGTTCGACTTCGAATTCGAGTTCGAGTACGACTTCGAGCTCGACTTCGAATTCGAGTTCGAGTACGACTTCGAGCTCGACTTCGATTTCGACTTCGATTTGGACTTGGAGTTGGATTTCGAGTTGGACTTCTAGTTTAAGGTCGAGTTCGTGTTCGAATTCGAGTACGAGTTCGAATTCGAGTTCGGGTTCGAGTTCGAGTTCGAATACGAGGTCGAGTTCGAATTCGAGTTCGCGTTCGAGTTCGACTTCGATTTCGACTTCGAGTTCCACCTCGAGCTCGACTTCAATTTCGACTTCGAGTTCGAGTTCGAGTTCGACTTCGAGTTCGACTTCGAGTTCGACTTGAGGCGAATATGCGGTCAGTGTGCAAAATATACCTGTAGTCATTGTGGATCACGTACTGGAGATGCAGTATCACTTTACCCTACCACTTTGTTTTTGGCCCACGTCATCATCATCTCGCTCCTCGCATTAGAGTTAGGGTCTTCGATTTCGACTTTGAGTTCGATGTCGACTTCGAGTTCGATTTCGAGTTTGAATTCGAGGTCGAGTTCCAATTCGAGTTCCAATTCGAGTTCGAATTTGAGTTCGAGTTCGAATTCGAGTTCGAGTTCGACTTCGAGTTCGAGTTCGACTTCGTGTTCGAGTTCGAGTTCGACTTCGAAATCGACTTCGAGATCGACTTCGAGTTCGATTTCTAGTTCGACTTCGAGTTGGAGATCCACTTCGAGGTCGACTTCGACTTCGACTTAGAATTCGATTTCGAGTTCGAGTTCGACTTCGAGTTCCCCTTCGAGTTCGATCTCGAATTCGACTTGGCGTTCGACTTCGTTTTCGACTACGAGTTCGAGTTCGTTTTCGACTTCGAGTTCGAATTCGATTTCGACTTCGAGTTCGAGTTCGACTTCGAGTTGGAGTTCGACTTCGAGTTGCAGTTGGAGATCGAGTTCGAGTTCGACTGCGATTTCGACTTCGAGTTCGACTTGAGGCGAATATGCGGTCAGTGTGCAAAATATCCCTGTAATGATTGTGGATCAGGTCCTGGAGATGCAGTATCACTTTACCCTACCACTTTGTTTTTGGCCCACGTCATCATCATCTCGCTCCTCACATTAGAGTTAGGGTCTTCGATTTCGACTTTGAGTTCGATGTCGACATCGAGTTCGAGTTCGAGTTCGAATTCGATTTCGACTTCGAGTTCGATTTCGAGTTTGAATTCGAGGTCGAGTTCCAATTCGAGTTCCAATTCGAGTTCGAATTTGAGTTCGAGTTCGACTTCGAGTTCGATTTCGAGTTTGAATTCGAGGTCGAGTTCCAATTCGAGTTCCAATTCGAGTTCGAATTTGAGTTCGAGTTCGAATTCGAGTTCGGGTTCGAGTTCGAATTCAAGTTCGGGTTCGAGTTCGAATTCGAGTTCGGGTTCGAGTTCGACTTCGATTTCGACGTCGAGCTCGACTTCAATTTCGACTTCGAGTTCGTGTTCGAGTTCGAGTTCGACTTCGAGTTGGGCTTCCAGTTGGAGTTGGACTTCGAGTTCGACTTCGAATTCGACTTAGAGTTCGATTTCGAGTTCGAGTTCGCGTTGGACTTCGAGTTCGAGTTCGACTTCCAGTTGGAGTTCGACTTCGACTTCGAGTTGGAGTTCGACTTCGATTTCGAGTTCGGGTTCGACTTCGTGTTCGAGTTCGAGTTCGACTTCGAAATCGACTTCGAGTTCGACTTCGAGTTCGACTTCGAATTCGAGTTCGAGTACGACTTCGAGCTCGACTTCGATTTCGACTTCGATTTGGACTTGGAGTTGGATTTCGAGTTGGACTTCTAGTTTAAGGTCGAGTTCGTGTTCGAATTCGAGTACGAGTTCGAATTCGAGTTCGGGTTCGAGTTCGAGTTCGATTTCGACTTCGAGTTCCACCTCGAGCTCGACTTCAATTTCGACTTCGAGTTCGAGTTCGAGTTGGACTTCGAGTTCGACTTCGAGTTCGACTTGAGGCGAATATGCGGTCAGTGTGCAAAATATACCTGTAGTCATTGTGGATCACGTACTGGAGATGCAGTATCACTTTACCCTACCACTTTGTTTTTGGCCCACGTCATCATCATCTCGCTCCTCGCATTAGAGTTAGGGTCTTCGATTTCGACTTTGAGTTCGATGTCGACTTCGAGTTCGATTTCGAGTTTGAATTCGAGGTCGAGTTCCAATTCGAGTTCCAATTCGAGTTCGAATTTGAGTTCGAGTTCGAATTCGAGTTCGAGTTCGACTTCGAGTTCGAGTTCGACTTCGTGTTCGAGTTCGCGTTGGACTTCGAGTTCGAGTTCGACTTCCAGGTGGAGTTCGACTTCGACTTCGAGTTGGAGTTCGACTTCGAGTTGGAGATCCACTTCGAGGTCGACTTCGACTTAGAATTCGATTTCGAGTTCGAGTTCGACTTCGAGTTCCCCTTCGAGTTCGATCTCGAATTCGACTTGGCGTTCGACTTCGTTTTCGACTACGAGTTCGAATTCGATTTCGACTTCGAGTTCGAGTTCGACTTCGAGTTGGAGTTCGACTTCGAGTTGCAGTTGGAGATCGAGTTCGAGTTCGACTTCGATTTCGACTTCGAGTTCGACTTGAGGCGAATATGCGGTCAGTGTGCAAAATATCCCTGTAATGATTGTGGATCAGGTACTGGAGATGCAGTATCACTTTACCCTACCACTTTGTTTTTGGCCCACGTCATCATCATCTCGCTCCTCACATTAGAGTTAGGGTCTTCGATTTCGACTTTGAGTTCGATGTCGACATCGAGTTCGAGTTCGAGTTCGAATTCGATTTCGACTTCGAGTTCGATTTCGAGTTTGAATTCGAGGTCGAGTTCCAATTCGAGTTCCAATTCGAGTTCGAATTTGAGTTCGAGTTCGAATTCGAGTTCGGGTTCGAGTTCGGGTTCGAGTTCGAATTCGCATTGGACTTTGAGTTCGACTTCGAGTTCGACTTCGACCTCGAGTTCGACTTCGAGTTTGAATTCGAGGTCGAGTTCCAGTTCGAGTTCGAATTTGAGTTCGAGTTCCAATTCGAGTTCGACTTCGATTTCGACTTTCAGTTCGAGTTCCAGTTCGATTTCGAGTTAGATTTCGACTTCGAGCTCGACTTCGATTTCAATTTCGAGTTCGAGTTCGATTTCGACTTCGAATTCGATTTCAACTTCGAGTTCGACTCTGATTTCGTCTTCGAGTTCGAGTTCGAGTTCGAGTTCGACTTCGAATTGGACTTTGAGTTCGACTTCGAGTTCGACTTCGACCTCGAGTTCGACTTCGAGTTTGAATTCGAGGTCGAGTTCCAGTTCGAGTTCGAATTTGAGTTCGAGTTCCAATTCGAGTTCGACTTCGATTTCGACTTTCAGTTCGAGTTCCAGTTCGATTTCGAGTTCGCCTTCGAGTTCGAATTCTAGGTCGAGTTCGAGTTCGACTTCGACTTTGAGTTGGACCTCGAGTACGACTTCGAGTTCGAATTCGTGGTCTAGGTCGACTTCGAGTTCGACTTCGAGTTCGAATTCCAGTTCGAGTTCTAGTTCGACTTCGACTTCGAGTTCGACTTCGAGTTCGAATTCGTGGTCTAGGTCGACTTCGAGTTCGACTTCGATCTCGACTTCGAGTTCGAGTTCCAGTTCGACCTCGAGTACGACTTCGAGTTCGAATTCGTGGTCTAGGTCGACTTCGAGTTCGACTTCGAGTTCGAATTCCAGTTCGAGTTCGACTTCGAGTTCGAATTCGTGGTCTAGGTCGACTTCGAGTTCGACTTCGATCTCGACTTCGAGTTCGAGTTCCAGTTCGACCTCGAGTACGACTTCGAGTTCGAATTCGTGGTCTAGGTCGACTTCGAGTTCGAATTCCAGTTCGAGTTCTAGTTCGACTTCGACTTCGAGTTCGACTTCGAGTTCGAATTCGTGGTCTAGGTCGACTTCGAGTTCGACTTCGATCTCGACTTCGAGTTCGAGTTCCAGTTCGACCTCGAGTTCGACTTCGAGTTTGAATTCGAGGTCGAGTTCCAATTCGAGTTCGAATTTGAGTTCGAGTTCGAATTCGGGTTCGGGTTCGAGTTCGAATTCGGGTTCGGGTTCGAGTTCGACTTCGATTTCGACTTTCAGTTCGAGTTCCAGTTCGATTTCGAGTTAGATTTCGACTTCGAGCTCGACTTCGATTTCAATTTCGAGTTCGAGTTCGATTTCGACTTCGAATTCGATTTCAACTTCGAGTTCGACTCTGATTTCGTCTTCGAGTTCGAGTTCGAGTTCGAGTTCGACTTCGAATTGGACTTTGAGTTCGACTTCGAGTTCGACTTCGACCTCGAGTTCGACTTCGAGTTTGAATTCGAGGTCGAGTTCCAGTTCGAGTTCGAATTTGAGTTCGAGTTCCAATTCGAGTTCGACTTCGATTTCGACTTTCAGTTCGAGTTCCAGTTCGATTTCGAGTTAGATTTCGACTTCGAGCTCGACTTCGATTTCAATTTCGAGTTCGAGTTCGATTTCGACTTCGAATTCGATTTCAACTTCGAGTTCGACTCTGATTTCGTCTTCGAGTTCGAGTTCGAGTTCGAGTTCGACTTCGAATTGGACTTTGAGTTCGACTTCGAGTTCGACTTCGACCTCGAGTTCGACTTCGAGTTTGAATTCGAGGTCGAGTTCCAGTTCGAGTTCGAATTTGAGTTCGAGTTCCAATTCGAGTTCGACTTCGATTTCGACTTTCAGTTCGAGTTCCAGTTCGATTTCGAGTTCGCCTTCGAGTTCGAATTCTAGGTCGAGTTCGAGTTCGACTTCGACTTTGAGTTGGACCTCGAGTACGACTTCGAGTTCGAATTCGTGGTCTAGGTCGACTTCGAGTTCGACTTCGAGTTCGAATTCCAGTTCGAGTTCTAGTTCGACTTCGACTTCGAGTTCGACTTCGAGTTCGAATTCGTGGTCTAGGTCGACTTCGAGTTCGACTTCGATCTCGACTTCGAGTTCGAGTTCCAGTTCGACCTCGAGTTCGACTTCGAGTTTGAATTCGAGGTCGAGTTCCAATTCGAGTTCGAATTTGAGTTCGAGTTCGAATTCGGGTTCGGGTTCGAGTTCGACTTCGATTTCGACTTTCAGTTCGAGTTCCAGTTCGATTTCGAGTTAGATTTCGACTTCGAGCTCGACTTCGATTTCAATTTCGAGTTCGAGTTCGATTTCGACTTCGAATTCGATTTCAACTTCGAGTTCGACTCTGATTTCGTCTTCGAGTTCGAGTTCGAGTTCGACTTCGAATTGGACTTTGAGTTCGACTTCGAGTTCGACTTCGACCTCGAGTTCGACTTCGAGTTTGAATTCGAGGTCGAGTTCCAGTTCGAGTTCGAATTTGAGTTCGAGTTCCAATTCGAGTTCGACTTCGATTTCGACTTTCAGTTCGAGTTCCAGTTCGATTTCGAGTTAGATTTCGACTTCGAGCTCGACTTCGATTTCAATTTCGAGTTCGAGTTCGATTTCGACTTCGAATTCGATTTCAACTTCGAGTTCGACTCTGATTTCGTCTTCGAGTTCGAGTTCGAGTTCGAGTTCGACTTCGAATTGGACTTTGAGTTCGACTTCGAGTTCGACTTCGACCTCGAGTTCGACTTCGAGTTTGAATTCGAGGTCGAGTTCCAGTTCGAGTTCGAATTTGAGTTCGAGTTCCAATTCGAGTTCGACTTCGATTTCGACTTTCAGTTCGAGTTCCAGTTCGATTTCGAGTTCGCCTTCGAGTTCGAATTCTAGGTCGAGTTCGAGTTCGACTTCGACTTTGAGTTGGACCTCGAGTACGACTTCGAGTTCGAATTCGTGGTCTAGGTCGACTTCGAGTTCGACTTCGAGTTCGAATTCCAGTTCGAGTTCTAGTTCGACTTCGACTTCGAGTTCGACTTCGAGTTCGAATTCGTGGTCTAGGTCGACTTCGAGTTCGACTTCGATCTCGACTTCGAGTTCGAGTTCCAGTTCGACCTCGAGTTCGACTTCGAGTTTGAATTCGAGGTCGAGTTCCAATTCGAGTTCGAATTTGAGTTCGAGTTCGAATTCGGGTTCGGGTTCGAGTTCGACTTCGATTTCGACTTTCAGTTCGAGTTCCAGTTCGATTTCGAGTTAGATTTCGACTTCGAGCTCGACTTCGATTTCAATTTCGAGTTCGAGTTCGATTTCGACTTCGAATTCGATTTCAACTTCGAGTTCGACTCTGATTTCGTCTTCGAGTTCGAGTTCGAGTTCGAGTTCGACTTCGAATTGGACTTTGAGTTCGACTTCGAGTTCGACTTCGACCTCGAGTTCGACTTCGAGTTTGAATTCGAGGTCGAGTTCCAGTTCGAGTTCGAATTTGAGTTCGAGTTCCAATTCGAGTTCGACTTCGATTTCGACTTTCAGTTCGAGTTCCAGTTCGATTTCGAGTTAGATTTCGACTTCGAGCTCGACTTCGATTTCAATTTCGAGTTCGAGTTCGATTTCGACTTCGAATTCGATTTCAACTTCGAGTTCGACTCTGATTTCGTCTTCGAGTTCGAGTTCGAGTTCGAGTTCGACTTCGAATTGGACTTTGAGTTCGACTTCGAGTTCGACTTCGACCTCGAGTTCGACTTCGAGTTTGAATTCGAGGTCGAGTTCCAGTTCGAGTTCGAATTTGAGTTCGAGTTCCAATTCGAGTTCGACTTCGATTTCGACTTTCAGTTCGAGTTCCAGTTCGATTTCGAGTTAGATTTCGACTTCGAGCTCGACTTCGATTTCAATTTCGAGTTCGAGTTCGATTTCGACTTCGAATTCGATTTCAACTTCGAGTTCGACTCTGATTTCGTCTTCGAGTTCGAGTTCGAGTTCGAGTTCGACTTCGAATTGGACTTTGAGTTCGACTTCGAGTTCGACTTCGACCTCGAGTTCGACTTCGAGTTTGAATTCGAGGTCGAGTTCCAGTTCGAGTTCGAATTTGAGTTCGAGTTCCAATTCGAGTTCGACTTCGATTTCGACTTTCAGTTCGAGTTCCAGTTCGATTTCGAGTTCGCCTTCGAGTTCGAATTCTAGGTCGAGTTCGAGTTCGACTTCGACTTTGAGTTGGACCTCGAGTACGACTTCGAGTTCGAATTCGAGGTCGAGTTCGAATTCGAATTCGAATTTGAGTTGGAGTTCGAATTTCGATTTCGGGTTCGACTTCCAGTTCGAATTCGAGTTCGACTTCGATCTCGACTTCGAGTTCGAGTTCCAGTTCGACTTCGAGTTCGACTTCGAGTTCGAATTCCAGTTCGAGTTCTAGTTCGACTTCGACTTTGAGTTGGACCTCGAGTTCGACTTCGAGTTCGAATTCGTGGTGTAGGTCGACTTCGAGTTCGACTTCGAGTTCGAATTCCAGTTCGAGTTCTAGTTCGACTTCGACTTTGAGTTGGACCTCGAGTTCGACTTCGTGTTCGAATTCGAGGTCGAGTTCGAATTCGAATTCGAATTTGAGTTGGAGTTCGAATTTCGAGTTCGGGTTCGACTTCCAGTTCGAATTCGAGTTCGACTTCGATCTCGACTTCGAGTTCGAGTTCCAGTTCGACTTCGAGTTCGACTTCGAGTTCGAATTCCAGTTCGAGTTCTAGTTCGACTTCGACTTTGAGTTGGACCTCGAGTTCGACCTCGAATTCGACTTCGAGTTTGAATTCGAGGTCGAGTTCCAATTCGAGTTCGAATTGGAGTTCGAGTTCGAATTCGAGATCGGGTTCGAGTTCGACTTCGATTTCGACTTTCAGTTCGAGTTCCTGTTCGATTTCGAGTTAGATTTCGACTTCGAGCTCGACTTCGATTTCAATTTCGAGTTCGAGTTCGATTTCGACTTCGAATTCGATTTCAACTTCGAGTTCGACTCTGATTTCGTCTTCGAGTTCGAGTTCGAGTTCGACTTCGAATTGGACTTTGAGTTCGACTTCGAGTTCGACTTCGCCCTCGAGTTCGACTTCGAGTTTGAATTCGAGGTCGAGTTCCAGTTCGAGTTCGAATTTGAGTTCGAGTTCCAATTCGAGTTCGACTTCGATTTCGACTTTCAGTTCGAGTTCCAGTTCGATTTCGAGTTCGCCTTCGAGTTCGAATTCTAGGTCGAGTTCGAGTTCGACTTCGACTTTGAGTTGGACCTCGAGTTCGACTTCGAGTTCGAATTCGTGGTCTAGCTCGACTTCGAGTTCGACTTCGAGTTCGAATTCCAGTTCGAGTTCTAGTTCGACGTCGACTTCGAGTTCGACTTCGAGTTCGAATTCGTGGTCTAGGTCGACTTCGAGTTCGACTTCGATCTCGACTTCGAGTTCGAGTTCCAGTTCGACCTCGAGTTCGACTTCGAGTTTGAATTCGAGGTCGAGTTCCAATTCGAGTTCGAATTTGAGTTCGAGTTCCAATTCGAGTTCGACTTCGATTTCGACTTTCAGTTCGAGTTCCAGTTCGACCTCGAGTTCGACTTCGAGTTCGAATTCGTGGTCTAGGTCGACTTCGAGTTCGACTTCGATCTCGACTTCGATCTCGACTTCGAGTTCGAGTTCCAGTTCGACCTCGAGTTCGACTTCGAGTTTGAATTCGAGGTCGAGTTCCAATTCGAGTTCGAATTTGAGTTCGAGTTCGAATTCGGGTTCGGGTTCGAGTTCGACTTCGATTTCGACTTTCAGTTCGAGTTCCAGTTCGATTTCGAGTTAGATTTCGACTTCGAGCTCGACTTCGATTTCAATTTCGAGTTCGAGTTCGATTTCGACTTCGAATTCGATTTCAACTTCGAGTTCGACTCTGATTTCGTCTTCGAGTTCGAGTTCGAGTTCGAGTTCGACTTCGAATTGGACTTTGAGTTCGACTTCGAGTTCGACTTCGACCTCGAGTTCGACTTCGAGTTTGAATTCGAGGTCGAGTTCCAGTTCGAGTTCAAATTTGAGTTCGAGTTCCAATTCGAGTTCGACTTCGATTTCGACTTTCAGTTCGAGTTCCAGTTCGATTTCGAGTTCGCCTTCGAGTTCGAATTCTAGGTCGAGTTCGAGTTCGACTTCGACTTTGAGTTGGACCTCGAGTTCGACTTCGAGTTCGAATTCGAGGTCGAGTTCGAATTCGAATTCGAATTTGAGTTGGAGTTCGAATTTCGAGTTCGGGTTCGACTTCCAGTTCGAATTCGAGTTCGACTTCGATCTCAACTTCGAGTTCGAATTCTAGGTCGAGTTCGAGTTCGACTTCGACTTTGAGTTGGACCTCGAGTTCGACTTCGAGTTCGAATTCGAGGTCTAGGTCGAATTCGAGTTCGACTTCGAGATCGACCTCGATCTCGACTTCGAGTTCGAGTTCCAGTTCGACTTCGAGTTCGAATTCGTGGTCTAGGTCGACTTCGAGTTCGACTTCGAGTTCGAATTCCAGTTCGAGTTCTAGTTCGACTTCGACTTTGAGTTGGACCTCGAGTTCGACTTCGAGTTCGAATTCGTGGTGTAGGTCGACTTCGAGTTCGACTTCGAGTTCGAATTCCAGTTCGAGTTCTAGTTCGACTTCGACTTTGAGTTGCACCTCGAGTTCGACTTCGAGTTCGAATTCGAGGTCGAGTTCGAATTCGAATTCGAATTTGAGTTGGAGTTCGAATTTCGATTTCGGGTTCGACTTCCAGTTCGAATTCGAGTTCGACTTCGTGGTGTAGGTCGACTTCGAGTTCGACTTCGAGTTCGAATTCCAGTTCGAGTTCTAGTTCGACTTCGACTTTGAGTTGGACCTCGAGTTCGACTTCGTGTTCGAATTCGAGGTCGAGTTCGAATTCGAATTCGAATTTGAGTTGGAGTTCGAATTTCGAGTTCAGGTTCGACTTCCAGTTCGAATTCGAGTTCGACTTCGATCTCGACTTCGAGTTCGAGTTCCAGTTCGACTTCGAGTTCGACTTCGAGTTCGAATTCCAGTTCGAGTTCTAGTTCGACTTCGACTTTGAGTTGGACCTCGAGTTCGACCTCGAATTCGACTTCGAGTTTGAATTCGAGGTCGAGTTCCAATTCGAGTTCGAATTGGAGTTCGAGTTCGAATTCGAGATCGGGTTCGAGTTCGACTTCGATTTCGACTTTCAGTTCGAGTTCCTGTTCGATTTCGAGTTGGATTTCGACTTCGAGCTCGACTTCGATTTCAATTTCGAGTTCGAGTTCGATTTCGACTTCGAATTCGATTTCAACTTCGAGTTCGACTCTGATTTCGTCTTCGAGTTCGAGTTCGAGTTCGACTTCGAATTGGACTTTGAGTTCGACTTCGAGTTCGACTTCGACCTCGAGTTCGACTTCGAGTTTGAATTCGAGGTCGAGTTCCAGTTCGAGTTCGAATTTGAGTTCGAGTTCCAATTCGAGTTCGACTTCGATTTGGACTTTCAGTTCGAGTTCCAGTTCGATTTCGACTTCGAGTTCGAATTCGTGGTCTAGGTCGACTTCGAGTTCGACTTCGATCTCGACTTCGAGTTCGAGTTCCAGTTCGACCTCGAGTTCGACTTCGAGTTTGAATTCGAGGTCGAGTTCCAATTCGAGTTCGAATTTGAGTTCGAGTTCCAATTCGAGTTCGACTTCGATTTCGACTTTCAGTTCGAGTTCCAGTTCGATTTCGAGTTCGCCTTCGAGTTCGAATTCCAGGTCGAGTTCGAGTTCGACTTCGACTTTGAGTTGGACCTCGAGTTCGACTTCGAGTTCGAATTCGAGGTCTAGGTCGAATTCGAGTTCGACTTCGAGATCGACTTCGATCTCGACTTCGAGTTCGAGTTCCAGTTCGACTTCGAGTTCGACTTCGAGTTCGAATTCGTGGTCTAGGTCGACTTCGAGTTCGACTTCGAGTTTGAATTCGAGGTCGAGTTCCAATTCGAGTTCGAATTTGTGTTCGAGTTCGAATTCGAGTTCGAGTTCGACTTCGAGTTCGAGTTCGACTTGAGGCGAATATGCGGTCAGTGTGCAAAATATCCCTGTAATGATTGTGGATCAGGTACTGGAGATGCAGTATCACTTTACCCTACCACTTTGTTTTTGGCCCACGTCATCATCATCTCGCTCCTCACATTAGAGTTAGGGTCTTCGATTTCGACTTTGAGTTCGATGTCGACATCGAGTTCGAGTTCGAGTTCGAATTCGATTTCGACTTCGAGTTCGATTTCGAGTTTGAATTCGAGGTCGAGTTCCAATTCGAGTTCCAATTCGAGTTCGAATTTGAGTTCGAGTTCGACTTCGAGTTCGATTTCGACTTCGAGTTCGACTTCGAGTTCGACTTCGAATTCGAGTTCGAGTACGACTTCGAGCTCGACTTCGATTTCGACTTCGATTTGGACTTGGAGTTGGATTTCGAGTTGGACTTCTAGTTTAAGGTCGAGTTCGTGTTCGAATTCGAGTACGAGTTCGAATTCGAGTTCGGGTTCGAGTTCGAGTTCGAATACGAGGTCGAGTTCGAATTCGAGTTCGCGTTCGAGTTCGACTTCGATTTCGACTTCGAGTTCCACCTCGAGCTCGACTTCAATTTCGACTTCGAGTTCGAGTTCGAGTTCGACTTCGAGTTCGACTTGAGGCGAATATGCGGTCAGTGTGCAAAATATACCTGTAGTCATTGTGGATCACGTACTGGAGATGCAGTATCACTTTACCCTACCACTTTGTTTTTGGCCCACGTCATCATCATCTCGCTCCTCGCATTAGAGTTAGGGTCTTCGATTTCGACTTTGAGTTCGATGTCGACTTCGAGTTCGATTTCGAGTTTGAATTCGAGGTCGAGTTCCAATTCGAGTTCCAATTCGAGTTCGAGTTCGAATTCGAGTTCGAGTTCGACTTCGAGTTCGAGTTCGACTTCGTGTTCGAGTTCGCGTTGGACTTCGAGTTCGAGTTCGACTTCCAGTTGGAGTTCGACTTCGACTTCGAGTTGGAGTTCGACTTCGATTTCGAGTTCGGGTTCGACTTCGTGTTCGAGTTCGAGTTCGACTTCGAAATCGACTTCGAGTTCGACTTCGAGTTCGACTTCGACCTCGAGTTCGAGTTCGAGTTCGACTTCGAATTCGAGTTCGAGTACGACTTCGAGCTCGACTTCGATTTCGACTTCGATTTGGACTTGGAGTTGGATTTCGAGTTGGACTTCTAGTTTAAGGTCGAGTTCGTGTTCGAATTCGAGTACGAGTTCGAATTCGAGTTCGGGTTCGAGTTCGAGTTCGAATACGAGGTCGAGTTCGAATTCGAGTTCGCGTTCGAGTTCGACTTCGATTTCGACTTCGAGTTCCACCTCGAGCTCGACTTCAATTTCAACTTCGAGTTCGAGTTGGAGTTCGACTTCGAGTTGCAGTTGGAGATCGAGTTCGAGTTCGACTTCGAGTTCGACTTCGAGTTAGACTTGAGGCGAATATGCGGTCAGTGTGCAAAATATCCCTGTAATGATTGTGGATCAGGTACTGGAGATGCAGTATCACTTTACCCTACCACTTTGTTTTTGGCCCACGTCATCATCATCTCGCTCCTCACATTAGAGTTAGGGTCTTCGATTTCGACTTTGAGTTCGATGTCGACATCGAGTTCGAGTTCGAGTTCGAATTCGATTTCGACTTCGAGTTCGATTTCGAGTTTGAATTCGAGGTCGAGTTCCAATTCGAGTTCCAATTCGAGTTCGAATTTGAGTTCGAGTTCGACTTCGAGTTCGATTTCGAGTTCGGGTTCGACTTCGTGTTCGAGTTCGAGTTCGACTTCGAAATCGACTTCGAGTTCGACTTCGAGTTCGACTTCGAATTCGAGTTCGAGTACGACTTCGAGCTCGACTTCGATTTCGACTTCGATTTGGACTTGGAGTTGGATTTCGAGTTGGACTTCTAGTTTAAGGTCGAGTTCGTGTTCGAATTCGAGTACGAGTTCGAATTCGAGTTCGGGTTCGAGTTCGAGTTCGAATACGAGGTCGAGTTCGAATTCGAGTTCGCGTTCGAGTTCGACTTCGATTTCGACTTCGAGTTCCACCTCGAGCTCGACTTCAATTTCGACTTCGAGTTCGAGTTCGAGTTCGACTTCGAGTTCGACTTCGAGTTCGACTTGAGGCGAATATGCGGTCAGTGTGCAAAATATACCTGTAGTCATTGTGGATCACGTACTGGAGATGCAGTATCACTTTACCCTACCACTTTGTTTTTGGCCCACGTCATCATCATCTCGCTCCTCGCATTAGAGTTAGGGTCTTCGATTTCGACTTTGAGTTCGATGTCGACTTCGAGTTCGATTTCGAGTTTGAATTCGAGGTCGAGTTCCAATTCGAGTTCCAATTCGAGTTCGAATTTGAGTTCGAGTTCGAATTCGAGTTCGAGTTCGACTTCGAGTTCGAGTTCGACTTGAGGCGAATATGCGGTCAGTGTGCAAAATATCCCTGTAATGATTGTGGATCAGGTACTGGAGATGCAGTATCACTTTACCCTACCACTTTGTTTTTGGCCCACGTCATCATCATCTCGCTCCTCACATTAGAGTTAGGGTCTTCGATTTCGACTTTGAGTTCGATGTCGACATCGAGTTCGAGTTCGAGTTCGAATTCGATTTCGACTTCGAGTTCGATTTCGAGTTCGATTTCGAGTTCGGGTTCGACTTCGTGTTCGAGTTCGAGTTCGACTTCGAAATCGACTTCGAGTTCGACTTCGAGTTCGACTTCGAATTCGAGTTCGAGTACGACTTCGAGCTCGACTTCGATTTCGACTTCGATTTGGACTTGGAGTTGGATTTCGAGTTGGACTTCTAGTTTAAGGTCGAGTTCGTGTTCGAATTCGAGTACGAGTTCGAATTCGAGTTCGGGTTCGAGTTCGAGTTCGAATACGAGGTCGAGTTCGAATTCGAGTTCGCGTTCGAGTTCGACTTCGATTTCGACTTCGAGTTCCACCTCGAGCTCGACTTCAATTTCGACTTCGAGTTCGAGTTCGAGTTCGACTTCGAGTTCGACTTCGAGTTCGACTTGAGGCGAATATGCGGTCAGTGTGCAAAATATACCTGTAGTCATTGTGGATCACGTACTGGAGATGCAGTATCACTTTACCCTACCACTTTGTTTTTGGCCCACGTCATCATCATCTCGCTCCTCGCATTAGAGTTAGGGTCTTCGATTTCGACTTTGAGTTCGATGTCGACTTCGAGTTCGATTTCGAGTTTGAATTCGAGGTCGAGTTCCAATTCGAGTTCCAATTCGAGTTCGAATTTGAGTTCGAGTTCGAATTCGAGTTCGAGTTCGACTTCGAGTTCGAGTTCGACTTGAGGCGAATATGCGGTCAGTGTGCAAAATATCCCTGTAATGATTGTGGATCAGGTACTGGAGATGCAGTATCACTTTACCCTACCACTTTGTTTTTGGCCCACGTCATCATCATCTCGCTCCTCACATTAGAGTTAGGGTCTTCGATTTCGACTTTGAGTTCGATGTCGACATCGAGTTCGAGTTCGAGTTCGAATTCGATTTCGACTTCGAGTTCGATTTCGAGTTTGAATTCGAGGTCGAGTTCCAATTCGAGTTCCAATTCGAGTTCGAATTTGAGTTCGAGTTCGACTTCGAGTTCGATTTCGAGTTCGGGTTCGACTTCGTGTTCGAGTTCGAGTTCGACTTCGAAATCGACTTCGAGTTCGACTTCGAGTTCGACTTCGAATTCGAGTTCGAGTACGACTTCGAGCTCGACTTCGAATTCGAGTTCGAGTACGACTTCGAGCTCGACTTCGATTTCGACTTCGATTTGGACTTGGAGTTGGATTTCGAGTTGGACTTCTAGTTTAAGGTCGAGTTCGTGTTCGAATTCGAGTTCGGGTTCGAGTTCGAGTTCGAATACGAGGTCGAGTTCGAATTCGAGTTCGCGTTCGAGTTCGACTTCGATTTCGACTTCGAGTTCCACCTCGAGCTCGACTTCAATTTCGACTTCGAGTTCGAGTTCGAGTTCGAGTTTGAATTCGAGGTCGAGTTCCAATTCGAGTTCCAATTCGAGTTCGAATTTGAGTTCGAGTTCGACTTCGAGTTCGATTTCGAGTTCGGGTTCGACTTCGAGTTCGACTTCGAATTCGAGTTCGAGTACGACTTCGAGCTCGACTTCGATTTCGACTTCGATTTGGACTTGGAGTTGGATTTCGAGTTGGACTTCTAGTTTAAGGTCGAGTTCGTGTTCGAATTCGAGTACGAGTTCGAATTCGAGTTCGGGTTCGAGTTCGAGTTCGAATACGAGGTCGAGTTCGAATTCGAGTTCGCGTTCGAGTTCGACTTCGATTTCGACTTCGAGTTCCACCTCGAGCTCGACTTCAATTTCGACTTCGAGTTCGAGTTCGAGTTCGACTTCGAGTTCGACTTCGAGTTCGACTTGAGGCGAATATGCGGTCAGTGTGCAAAATATACCTGTAGTCATTGTGGATCACGTACTGGAGATGCAGTATCACTTTACCCTACCACTTTGTTTTTGGCCCACGTCATCATCATCTCGCTCCTCGCATTAGAGTTAGGGTCTTCGATTTCGACTTTGAGTTCGATGTCGACTTCGAGTTCGATTTCGAGTTTGAATTCGAGGTCGAGTTCCAATTCGAGTTCCAATTCGAGTTCGAATTTGAGTTCGAGTTCGAATTCGAGTTCGAGTTCGACTTCGAGTTCGAGTTCGACTTGAGGCGAATATGCGGTCAGTGTGCAAAATATCCCTGTAATGATTGTGGATCAGGTACTGGAGATGCAGTATCACTTTACCCTACCACTTTGTTTTTGGCCCACGTCATCATCATCTCGCTCCTCACATTAGAGTTAGGGTCTTCGATTTCGACTTTGAGTTCGATGTCGACATCGAGTTCGAGTTCGAGTTCGAATTCGATTTCGACTTCGAGTTCGATTTCGAGTTCGATTTCGAGTTCGGGTTCGACTTCGTGTTCGAGTTCGAGTTCGACTTCGAAATCGACTTCGAGTTCGACTTCGAGTTCGACTTCGAATTCGAGTTCGAGTACGACTTCGAGCTCGACTTCGATTTCGACTTCGATTTGGACTTGGAGTTGGATTTCGAGTTGGACTTCTAGTTTAAGGTCGAGTTCGTGTTCGAATTCGAGTACGAGTTCGAATTCGAGTTCGGGTTCGAGTTCGAGTTCGAATACGAGGTCGAGTTCGAATTCGAGTTCGCGTTCGAGTTCGACTTCGATTTCGACTTCGAGTTCCACCTCGAGCTCGACTTCAATTTCGACTTCGAGTTCGAGTTCGAGTTCGACTTCGAGTTCGACTTCGAGTTCGACTTGAGGCGAATATGCGGTCAGTGTGCAAAATATACCTGTAGTCATTGTGGATCACGTACTGGAGATGCAGTATCACTTTACCCTACCACTTTGTTTTTGGCCCACGTCATCATCATCTCGCTCCTCGCATTAGAGTTAGGGTCTTCGATTTCGACTTTGAGTTCGATGTCGACTTCGAGTTCGATTTCGAGTTTGAATTCGAGGTCGAGTTCCAATTCGAGTTCCAATTCGAGTTCGAATTTGAGTTCGAGTTCGAATTCGAGTTCGAGTTCGACTTCGAGTTCGAGTTCGACTTGAGGCGAATATGCGGTCAGTGTGCAAAATATCCCTGTAATGATTGTGGATCAGGTACTGGAGATGCAGTATCACTTTACCCTACCACTTTGTTTTTGGCCCACGTCATCATCATCTCGCTCCTCACATTAGAGTTAGGGTCTTCGATTTCGACTTTGAGTTCGATGTCGACATCGAGTTCGAGTTCGAGTTCGAATTCGATTTCGACTTCGAGTTCGATTTCGAGTTTGAATTCGAGGTCGAGTTCCAATTCGAGTTCCAATTCGAGTTCGAATTTGAGTTCGAGTTCGACTTCGAGTTCGATTTCGAGTTCGGGTTCGACTTCGTGTTCGAGTTCGAGTTCGACTTCGAAATCGACTTCGAGTTCGACTTCGAGTTCGACTTCGAATTCGAGTTCGAGTACGACTTCGAGCTCGACTTCGAATTCGAGTTCGAGTACGACTTCGAGCTCGACTTCGATTTCGACTTCGATTTGGACTTGGAGTTGGATTTCGAGTTGGACTTCTAGTTTAAGGTCGAGTTCGTGTTCGAATTCGAGTTCGGGTTCGAGTTCGAGTTCGAATACGAGGTCGAGTTCGAATTCGAGTTCGCGTTCGAGTTCGACTTCGATTTCGACTTCGAGTTCCACCTCGAGCTCGACTTCAATTTCGACTTCGAGTTCGAGTTCGAGTTCGACTTCGAGTTCGACTTCGAGTTCGACTTGAGGCGAATATGCGGTCAGTGTGCAAAATATACCTGTAGTCATTGTGGATCACGTACTGGAGATGCAGTATCACTTTACCCTACCACTTTGTTTTTGGCCCACGTCATCATCATCTCGCTCCTCGCATTAGAGTTAGGGTCTTCGATTTCGACTTTGAGTTCGATGTCGACTTCGAGTTCGATTTCGAGTTTGAATTCGAGGTCGAGTTCCAATTCGAGTTCCAATTCGAGTTCGAATTTGAGTTCGAGTTCGAATTCGAGTTCGAGTTCGACTTCGAGTTCGAGTTCGACTTCGTGTTCGAGTTCGAGTTCGACTTCGAAATCGACTTCGAGATCGACTTCGAGTTCGATTTCTAGTTCGACTTCGAGTTGGAGATCCACTTCGAGGTCGACTTCGACTTCGACTTAGAATTCGATTTCGAGTTCGAGTTCGACTTCGAGTTCCCCTTCGAGTTCGATCTCGAATTCGACTTGGCGTTCGACTTCGTTTTCGACTACGAGTTCGAGTTCGTTTTCGACTTCGAGTTCGAATTCGATTTCGACTTCGAGTTCGAGTTCGACTTCGAGTTGGAGTTCGACTTCGAGTTGCAGTTGGAGATCGAGTTCGAGTTCGACTGCGATTTCGACTTCGAGTTCGACTTGAGGCGAATATGCGGTCAGTGTGCAAAATATCCCTGTAATGATTGTGGATCAGGTCCTGGAGATGCAGTATCACTTTACCCTACCACTTTGTTTTTGGCCCACGTCATCATCATCTCGCTCCTCACATTAGAGTTAGGGTCTTCGATTTCGACTTTGAGTTCGATGTCGACATCGAGTTCGAGTTCGAATTCGATTTCGACTTCGAGTTCGATTTCGAGTTTGAATTCGAGGTCGAGTTCCAATTCGAGTTCCAATTCGAGTTCGAATTTGAGTTCGAGTTCGACTTCGAGTTCGATTTCGAGTTTGAATTCGAGGTCGAGTTCCAATTCGAGTTCCAATTCGAGTTCGAATTTGAGTTCGAGTTCGAATTCGAGTTCGGGTTCGAGTTCGAATTCAAGTTCGGGTTCGAGTTCGAATTCGAGTTCGGGTTCGAGTTCGACTTCGATTTCGACGTCGAGCTCGACTTCAATTTCGACTTCGAGTTCGTGTTCGAGTTCGAGTTCGACTTCGAGTTGGGCTTCCAGTTGGAGTTGGACTTCGAGTTCGACTTCGAATTCGACTTAGAGTTCGATTTCGAGTTCGAGTTCGCGTTGGACTTCGAGTTCGAGTTCGACTTCCAGTTGGAGTTCGACTTCGACTTCGAGTTGGAGTTCGACTTCGATTTCGAGTTCGGGTTCGACTTCGTGTTCGAGTTCGAGTTCGACTTCGAAATCGACTTCGAGTTCGACTTCGAGTTCGACTTCGAATTCGAGTTCGAGTACGACTTCGAGCTCGACTTCGATTTCGACTTCGATTTGGACTTGGAGTTGGATTTCGAGTTGGACTTCTAGTTTAAGGTCGAGTTCGTGTTCGAATTCGAGTACGAGTTCGAATTCGAGTTCGGGTTCGAGTTCGAGTTCGATTTCGACTTCGAGTTCCACCTCGAGCTCGACTTCAATTTCGACTTCGAGTTCGAGTTCGAGTTGGACTTCGAGTTCGACTTCGAGTTCGACTTGAGGCGAATATGCGGTCAGTGTGCAAAATATACCTGTAGTCATTGTGGATCACGTACTGGAGATGCAGTATCACTTTACCCTACCACTTTGTTTTTGGCCCACGTCATCATCATCTCCCTCCTCGCATTAGAGTTAGGGTCTTCGATTTCGACTTTGAGTTCGATGTCGACTTCGAGTTCGATTTCGAGTTTGAATTCGAGGTCGAGTTCCAATTCGAGTTCCAATTCGAGTTCGAATTTGAGTTCGAGTTCGAATTCGAGTTCGAGTTCGACTTCGAGTTCGAGTTCGACTTCGTGTTCGAGTTCGCGTTGGACTTCGAGTTCGAGTTCGACTTCCAGGTGGAGTTCGACTTCGACTTCGAGTTGGAGTTCGACTTCGAGTTGGAGATCCACTTCGAGGTCGACTTCGACTTAGAATTCGATTTCGAGTTCGAGTTCGACTTCGAGTTCCCCTTCGAGTTCGATCTCGAATTCGACTTGGCGTTCGACTTCGTTTTCGACTACGAGTTCGAATTCGATTTCGACTTCGAGTTCGAGTTCGACTTCGAGTTGGAGTTCGACTTCGAGTTGCAGTTGGAGATCGAGTTCGAGTTCGACTTCGATTTCGACTTCGAGTTCGACTTGAGGCGAATATGCGGTCAGTGTGCAAAATATCCCTGTAATGATTGTGGATCAGGTACTGGAGATGCAGTATCACTTTACCCTACCACTTTGTTTTTGGCCCACGTCATCATCATCTCGCTCCTCACATTAGAGTTAGGGTCTTCGATTTCGACTTTGAGTTCGATGTCGACATCGAGTTCGAGTTCGAGTTCGAATTCGATTTCGACTTCGAGTTCGATTTCGAGTTTGAATTCGAGGTCGAGTTCCAATTCGAGTTCCAATTCGAGTTCGAATTTGAGTTCGAGTTCGAATTCGAGTTCGGGTTCGAGTTCGGGTTCGAGTTCGAATTCGCATTGGACTTTGAGTTCGACTTCGAGTTCGACTTCGACCTCGAGTTCGACTTCGAGTTTGAATTCGAGGTCGAGTTCCAGTTCGAGTTCGAATTTGAGTTCGAGTTCCAATTCGAGTTCGACTTCGATTTCGACTTTCAGTTCGAGTTCCAGTTCGATTTCGAGTTAGATTTCGACTTCGAGCTCGACTTCGATTTCAATTTCGAGTTCGAGTTCGATTTCGACTTCGAATTCGATTTCAACTTCGAGTTCGACTCTGATTTCGTCTTCGAGTTCGAGTTCGAGTTCGAGTTCGACTTCGAATTGGACTTTGAGTTCGACTTCGAGTTCGACTTCGACCTCGAGTTCGACTTCGAGTTTGAATTCGAGGTCGAGTTCCAGTTCGAGTTCGAATTTGAGTTCGAGTTCCAATTCGAGTTCGACTTCGATTTCGACTTTCAGTTCGAGTTCCAGTTCGATTTCGAGTTCGCCTTCGAGTTCGAATTCTAGGTCGAGTTCGAGTTCGACTTCGACTTTGAGTTGGACCTCGAGTACGACTTCGAGTTCGAATTCGTGGTCTAGGTCGAGTTCGAGTTCGACTTCGAGTTCGAATTCCAGTTCGAGTTCTAGTTCGACTTCGACTTCGAGTTCGACTTCGAGTTCGAATTCGTGGTCTAGGTCGACTTCGAGTTCGACTTCGATCTCGACTTCGAGTTCGAGTTCCAGTTCGACCTCGAGTACGACTTCGAGTTCGAATTCGTGGTCTAGGTCGACTTCGAGTTCGACTTCGAGTTCGAATTCCAGTTCGAGTTCGACTTCGAGTTCGAATTCGTGGTCTAGGTCGACTTCGAGTTCGACTTCGATCTCGACTTCGAGTTCGAGTTCCAGTTCGACCTCGAGTTCGACTTCGAGTTTGAATTCGAGGTCGAGTTCCAATTCGAGTTCGAATTTGAGTTCGAGTTCGAATTCGGGTTCGGGTTCGAGTTCGACTTCGATTTCGACTTTCAGTTCGAGTTCCAGTTCGATTTCGAGTTCGCCTTCGAGTTCGACTTCGAGTTCGAATTCGTGGTCTAGGTCGACTTCGAGTTCGACTTCGATCTCGACTTCGAGTTCGAGTTCCAGTTCGACCTCGAGTACGACTTCGAGTTCGAATTCGTGGTCTAGGTCGACTTCGAGTTCGACTTCGAGTTCGAATTCCAGTTCGAGTTCTAGTTCGACTTCGACTTCGAGTTCGACTTCGAGTTCGAATTCGTGGTCTAGGTCGACTTCGAGTTCGACTTCGATCTCGACTTCGAGTTCGAGTTCCAGTTCGACCTCGAGTTCGACTTCGAGTTTGAATTCGAGGTCGAGTTCCAATTCGAGTTCGAATTTGAGTTCGAGTTCGAATTCGGGTTCGGGTTCGAGTTCGACTTCGATTTCGACTTTCAGTTCGAGTTCCAGTTCGATTTCGAGTTAGATTTCGACTTCGAGCTCGACTTCGATTTCAATTTCGAGTTCGAGTTCGATTTCGACTTCGAATTCGATTTCAACTTCGAGTTCGACTCTGATTTCGTCTTCGAGTTCGAGTTCGAGTTCGAGTTCGACTTTGAATTGGACTTTGAGTTCGACTTCGAGTTCGACTTCGACCTCGAGTTCGACTTCGAGTTTGAATTCGAGGTCGAGTTCCAGTTCGAGTTCGAATTTGAGTTCGAGTTCCAATTCGAGTTCGACTTCGATTTCGACTTTCAGTTCGAGTTCCAGTTCGATTTCGAGTTAGATTTCGACTTCGAGCTCGACTTCGATTTCAATTTCGAGTTCGAGTTCGATTTCGACTTCGAATTCGATTTCAACTTCGAGTTCGACTCTGATTTCGTCTTCGAGTTCGAGTTCGAGTTCGAGTTCGACTTCGAATTGGACTTTGAGTTCGACTTCGAGTTCGACTTCGACCTCGAGTTCGACTTCGAGTTTGAATTCGAGGTCGAGTTCCAGTTCGAGTTCGAATTTGAGTTCGAGTTCCAATTCGAGTTCGACTTCGATTTGGACTTTCAGTTCGAGTTCCAGTTCGATTTCGACTTCGAGTTCGAATTCGTGGTCTAGGTCGACTTCGAGTTCGACTTCGATCTCGACTTCGAGTTCGAGTTCCAGTTCGACCTCGAGTTCGACTTCGAGTTTGAATTCGAGGTCGAGTTCCAATTCGAGTTCGAATTTGAGTTCGAGTTCCAATTCGAGTTCGACTTCGATTTCGACTTTCAGTTCGAGTTCCAGTTCGATTTCGAGTTCGCCTTCGAGTTCGAATTCCAGGTCGAGTTCGAGTTCGACTTCGACTTTGAGTTGGACCTCGAGTTCGACTTCGAGTTCGAATTCGAGGTCTAGGTCGAATTCGAGTTCGACTTCGAGATCGACTTCGATCTCGACTTCGAGTTCGAGTTCCAGTTCGACTTCGAGTTCGACTTCGAGTTCGAATTCGTGGTCTAGGTCGACTTCGAGTTCGACTTCGAGTTTGAATTCGAGGTCGAGTTCCAATTCGAGTTCGAATTTGTGTTCGAGTTCGAATTCGAGTTCGAGTTCGACTTCGAGTTCGAGTTCGACTTGAGGCGAATATGCGGTCAGTGTGCAAAATATCCCTGTAATGATTGTGGATCAGGTACTGGAGATGCAGTATCACTTTACCCTACCACTTTGTTTTTGGCCCACGTCATCATCATCTCGCTCCTCACATTAGAGTTAGGGTCTTCGATTTCGACTTTGAGTTCGATGTCGACATCGAGTTCGAGTTCGAGTTCGAATTCGATTTCGACTTCGAGTTCGATTTCGAGTTTGAATTCGAGGTCGAGTTCCAATTCGAGTTCCAATTCGAGTTCGAATTTGAGTTCGAGTTCGACTTCGAGTTCGATTTCGACTTCGAGTTCGACTTCGAGTTCGACTTCGAATTCGAGTTCGAGTACGACTTCGAGCTCGACTTCGATTTCGACTTCGATTTGGACTTGGAGTTGGATTTCGAGTTGGACTTCTAGTTTAAGGTCGAGTTCGTGTTCGAATTCGAGTACGAGTTCGAATTCGAGTTCGGGTTCGAGTTCGAGTTCGAATACGAGGTCGAGTTCGAATTCGAGTTCGCGTTCGAGTTCGACTTCGATTTCGACTTCGAGTTCCACCTCGAGCTCGACTTCAATTTCGACTTCGAGTTCGAGTTCGAGTTCGACTTCGAGTTCGACTTGAGGCGAATATGCGGTCAGTGTGCAAAATATACCTGTAGTCATTGTGGATCACGTACTGGAGATGCAGTATCACTTTACCCTACCACTTTGTTTTTGGCCCACGTCATCATCATCTCGCTCCTCGCATTAGAGTTAGGGTCTTCGATTTCGACTTTGAGTTCGATGTCGACTTCGAGTTCGATTTCGAGTTTGAATTCGAGGTCGAGTTCCAATTCGAGTTCCAATTCGAGTTCGAGTTCGAATTCGAGTTCGAGTTCGACTTCGAGTTCGAGTTCGACTTCGTGTTCGAGTTCGCGTTGGACTTCGAGTTCGAGTTCGACTTCCAGTTGGAGTTCGACTTCGACTTCGAGTTGGAGTTCGACTTCGATTTCGAGTTCGGGTTCGACTTCGTGTTCGAGTTCGAGTTCGACTTCGAAATCGACTTCGAGTTCGACTTCGAGTTCGACTTCGACCTCGAGTTCGAGTTCGAGTTCGACTTCGAATTCGAGTTCGAGTACGACTTCGAGCTCGACTTCGATTTCGACTTCGATTTGGACTTGGAGTTGGATTTCGAGTTGGACTTCTAGTTTAAGGTCGAGTTCGTGTTCGAATTCGAGTACGAGTTCGAATTCGAGTTCGGGTTCGAGTTCGAGTTCGAATACGAGGTCGAGTTCGAATTCGAGTTCGCGTTCGAGTTCGACTTCGATTTCGACTTCGAGTTCCACCTCGAGCTCGACTTCAATTTCAACTTCGAGTTCGAGTTGGAGTTCGACTTCGAGTTGCAGTTGGAGATCGAGTTCGAGTTCGACTTCGAGTTCGACTTCGAGTTAGACTTGAGGCGAATATGCGGTCAGTGTGCAAAATATCCCTGTAATGATTGTGGATCAGGTACTGGAGATGCAGTATCACTTTACCCTACCACTTTGTTTTTGGCCCACGTCATCATCATCTCGCTCCTCACATTAGAGTTAGGGTCTTCGATTTCGACTTTGAGTTCGATGTCGACATCGAGTTCGAGTTCGAGTTCGAATTCGATTTCGACTTCGAGTTCGATTTCGAGTTTGAATTCGAGGTCGAGTTCCAATTCGAGTTCCAATTCGAGTTCGAATTTGAGTTCGAGTTCGACTTCGAGTTCGATTTCGAGTTCGGGTTCGACTTCGTGTTCGAGTTCGAGTTCGACTTCGAAATCGACTTCGAGTTCGACTTCGAGTTCGACTTCGAATTCGAGTTCGAGTACGACTTCGAGCTCGACTTCGATTTCGACTTCGATTTGGACTTGGAGTTGGATTTCGAGTTGGACTTCTAGTTTAAGGTCGAGTTCGTGTTCGAATTCGAGTACGAGTTCGAATTCGAGTTCGGGTTCGAGTTCGAGTTCGAATACGAGGTCGAGTTCGAATTCGAGTTCGCGTTCGAGTTCGACTTCGATTTCGACTTCGAGTTCCACCTCGAGCTCGACTTCAATTTCGACTTCGAGTTCGAGTTCGAGTTCGACTTCGAGTTCGACTTCGAGTTCGACTTGAGGCGAATATGCGGTCAGTGTGCAAAATATACCTGTAGTCATTGTGGATCACGTACTGGAGATGCAGTATCACTTTACCCTACCACTTTGTTTTTGGCCCACGTCATCATCATCTCGCTCCTCGCATTAGAGTTAGGGTCTTCGATTTCGACTTTGAGTTCGATGTCGACTTCGAGTTCGATTTCGAGTTTGAATTCGAGGTCGAGTTCCAATTCGAGTTCCAATTCGAGTTCGAATTTGAGTTCGAGTTCGAATTCGAGTTCGAGTTCGACTTCGAGTTCGAGTTCGACTTGAGGCGAATATGCGGTCAGTGTGCAAAATATCCCTGTAATGATTGTGGATCAGGTACTGGAGATGCAGTATCACTTTACCCTACCACTTTGTTTTTGGCCCACGTCATCATCATCTCGCTCCTCACATTAGAGTTAGGGTCTTCGATTTCGACTTTGAGTTCGATGTCGACATCGAGTTCGAGTTCGAGTTCGAATTCGATTTCGACTTCGAGTTCGATTTCGAGTTCGATTTCGAGTTCGGGTTCGACTTCGTGTTCGAGTTCGAGTTCGACTTCGAAATCGACTTCGAGTTCGACTTCGAGTTCGACTTCGAATTCGAGTTCGAGTACGACTTCGAGCTCGACTTCGATTTCGACTTCGATTTGGACTTGGAGTTGGATTTCGAGTTGGACTTCTAGTTTAAGGTCGAGTTCGTGTTCGAATTCGAGTACGAGTTCGAATTCGAGTTCGGGTTCGAGTTCGAGTTCGAATACGAGGTCGAGTTCGAATTCGAGTTCGCGTTCGAGTTCGACTTCGATTTCGACTTCGAGTTCCACCTCGAGCTCGACTTCAATTTCGACTTCGAGTTCGAGTTCGAGTTCGACTTCGAGTTCGACTTCGAGTTCGACTTGAGGCGAATATGCGGTCAGTGTGCAAAATATACCTGTAGTCATTGTGGATCACGTACTGGAGATGCAGTATCACTTTACCCTACCACTTTGTTTTTGGCCCACGTCATCATCATCTCGCTCCTCGCATTAGAGTTAGGGTCTTCGATTTCGACTTTGAGTTCGATGTCGACTTCGAGTTCGATTTCGAGTTTGAATTCGAGGTCGAGTTCCAATTCGAGTTCCAATTCGAGTTCGAATTTGAGTTCGAGTTCGAATTCGAGTTCGAGTTCGACTTCGAGTTCGAGTTCGACTTGAGGCGAATATGCGGTCAGTGTGCAAAATATCCCTGTAATGATTGTGGATCAGGTACTGGAGATGCAGTATCACTTTACCCTACCACTTTGTTTTTGGCCCACGTCATCATCATCTCGCTCCTCACATTAGAGTTAGGGTCTTCGATTTCGACTTTGAGTTCGATGTCGACATCGAGTTCGAGTTCGAGTTCGAATTCGATTTCGACTTCGAGTTCGATTTCGAGTTTGAATTCGAGGTCGAGTTCCAATTCGAGTTCCAATTCGAGTTCGAATTTGAGTTCGAGTTCGACTTCGAGTTCGATTTCGAGTTCGGGTTCGACTTCGTGTTCGAGTTCGAGTTCGACTTCGAAATCGACTTCGAGTTCGACTTCGAGTTCGACTTCGAATTCGAGTTCGAGTACGACTTCGAGCTCGACTTCGAATTCGAGTTCGAGTACGACTTCGAGCTCGACTTCGATTTCGACTTCGATTTGGACTTGGAGTTGGATTTCGAGTTGGACTTCTAGTTTAAGGTCGAGTTCGTGTTCGAATTCGAGTTCGGGTTCGAGTTCGAGTTCGAATACGAGGTCGAGTTCGAATTCGAGTTCGCGTTCGAGTTCGACTTCGATTTCGACTTCGAGTTCCACCTCGAGCTCGACTTCAATTTCGACTTCGAGTTCGAGTTCGAGTTCGAGTTTGAATTCGAGGTCGAGTTCCAATTCGAGTTCCAATTCGAGTTCGAATTTGAGTTCGAGTTCGACTTCGAGTTCGATTTCGAGTTCGGGTTCGACTTCGTGTTCGAGTTCGAGTTCGACTTCGAAATCGACTTCGAGTTCGACTTCGAGTTCGACTTCGAATTCGAGTTCGAGTACGACTTCGAGCTCGACTTCGATTTCGACTTCGATTTGGACTTGGAGTTGGATTTCGAGTTGGACTTCTAGTTTAAGGTCGAGTTCGTGTTCGAATTCGAGTACGAGTTCGAATTCGAGTTCGGGTTCGAGTTCGAGTTCGAATACGAGGTCGAGTTCGAATTCGAGTTCGCGTTCGAGTTCGACTTCGATTTCGACTTCGAGTTCCACCTCGAGCTCGACTTCAATTTCGACTTCGAGTTCGAGTTCGAGTTCGACTTCGAGTTCGACTTCGAGTTCGACTTGAGGCGAATATGCGGTCAGTGTGCAAAATATACCTGTAGTCATTGTGGATCACGTACTGGAGATGCAGTATCACTTTACCCTACCACTTTGTTTTTGGCCCACGTCATCATCATCTCGCTCCTCGCATTAGAGTTAGGGTCTTCGATTTCGACTTTGAGTTCGATGTCGACTTCGAGTTCGATTTCGAGTTTGAATTCGAGGTCGAGTTCCAATTCGAGTTCCAATTCGAGTTCGAATTTGAGTTCGAGTTCGAATTCGAGTTCGAGTTCGACTTCGAGTTCGAGTTCGACTTGAGGCGAATATGCGGTCAGTGTGCAAAATATCCCTGTAATGATTGTGGATCAGGTACTGGAGATGCAGTATCACTTTA
Organism: Mobula birostris; assembly: GCF_030028105.1. NCBI lineage: Eukaryota > Metazoa > Chordata > Chondrichthyes > Myliobatiformes > Myliobatidae > Mobula > Mobula birostris. Next base: position 90,408 of record NW_027278517.1, read on the forward strand.
CCCTACCACTTTGTTTTTGGCCCACGTCATCATCATCTCGCTCCTCACATTAGAGTTAGGGTCTTCGATTTCGACTTTGAGTTCGATGTCGACATCGAGTTCGAGTTCGAGTTCGAATTCGATTTCGACTTCGAGTTCGATTTCGAGTTCGATTTCGAGTTCGGGTTCGACTTCGTGTTCGAGTTCGAGTTCGACTTCGAAATCGACTTCGAGTTCGACTTCGAGTTCGACTTCGAATTCGAGTTCGAGTACGACTTCGAGCTCGACTTCGATTTCGACTTCGATTTGGACTTGGAGTTGGATTTCGAGTTGGACTTCTAGTTTAAGGTCGAGTTCGTGTTCGAATTCGAGTACGAGTTCGAATTCGAGTTCGGGTTCGAGTTCGAGTTCGAATACGAGGTCGAGTTCGAATTCGAGTTCGCGTTCGAGTTCGACTTCGATTTCGACTTCGAGTTCCACCTCGAGCTCGACTTCAATTTCGACTTCGAGTTCGAGTTCGAGTTCGACTTCGAGTTCGACTTCGAGTTCGACTTGAGGCGAATATGCGGTCAGTGTGCAAAATATACCTGTAGTCATTGTGGATCACGTACTGGAGATGCAGTATCACTTTACCCTACCACTTTGTTTTTGGCCCACGTCATCATCATCTCGCTCCTCGCATTAGAGTTAGGGTCTTCGATTTCGACTTTGAGTTCGATGTCGACTTCGAGTTCGATTTCGAGTTTGATTCGAGGTCGAGTTCCAATTCGAGTTCCAATTCGAGTTCGAATTTGAGTTCGAGTTCGAATTCGAGTTCGAGTTCGACTTCGAGTTCGAGTTCGACTTGAGGCGAATATGCGGTCAGTGTGCAAAATATCCCTGTAATGATTGTGGATCAGGTACTGGAGATGCAGTATCACTTTACCCTACCACTTTGTTTTTGGCCCACGTCATCATCATCTCGCTCCTCACATTAGAGTTAGGGTCTTCGATTTCGACTTTGAGTTCGATGTCGACATCGAGTTCGAGTTCGAGTTCGAATTCGATTTCGACTTCGAGTTCGATTTCGAGTTTGAATTCGAGGTCGAGTTCCAATTCGAGTTCCAATTCGAGTTCGAATTTGAGTTCGAGTTCGACTTCGAGTTCGATTTCGAGTTCGGGTTCGACTTCGTGTTCGAGTTCGAGTTCGACTTCGAAATCGACTTCGAGTTCGACTTCGAGTTCGACTTCGAATTCGAGTTCGAGTACGACTTCGAGCTCGACTTCGAATTCGAGTTCGAGTACGACTTCGAGCTCGACTTCGATTTCGACTTCGATTTGGACTTGGAGTTGGATTTCGAGTTGGACTTCTAGTTTAAGGTCGAGTTCGTGTTCGAATTCGAGTTCGGGTTCGAGTTCGAGTTCGAATACGAGGTCGAGTTCGAATTCGAGTTCGCGTTCGAGTTCGACTTCGATTTCGACTTCGAGTTCCACCTCGAGCTCGACTTCAATTTCGACTTCGAGTTCGAGTTCGAGTTCGACTTCGAGTTCGACTTCGAGTTCGACTTGAGGCGAATATGCGGTCAGTGTGCAAAATATACCTGTAGTCATTGTGGATCACGTACTGGAGATGCAGTATCACTTTACCCTACCACTTTGTTTTTGGCCCACGTCATCATCATCTCGCTCCTCGCATTAGAGTTAGGGTCTTCGATTTCGACTTTGAGTTCGATGTCGACTTCGAGTTCGATTTCGAGTTTGAATTCGAGGTCGAGTTCCAATTCGAGTTCCAATTCGAGTTCGAATTTGAGTTCGAGTTCGAATTCGAGTTCGAGTTCGACTTCGAGTTCGAGTTCGACTTCGTGTTCGAGTTCGAGTTCGACTTCGAAATCGACTTCGAGATCGACTTCGAGTTCGATTTCTAGTTCGACTTCGAGTTGGAGATCCACTTCGAGGTCGACTTCGACTTCGACTTAGAATTCGATTTCGAGTTCGAGTTCGACTTCGAGTTCCCCTTCGAGTTCGATCTCGAATTCGACTTGGCGTTCGACTTCGTTTTCGACTACGAGTTCGAGTTCGTTTTCGACTTCGAGTTCGAATTCGATTTCGACTTCGAGTTCGAGTTCGACTTCGAGTTGGAGTTCGACTTCGAGTTGCAGTTGGAGATCGAGTTCGAGTTCGACTGCGATTTCGACTTCGAGTTCGACTTGAGGCGAATATGCGGTCAGTGTGCAAAATATCCCTGTAATGATTGTGGATCAGGTCCTGGAGATGCAGTATCACTTTACCCTACCACTTTGTTTTTGGCCCACGTCATCATCATCTCGCTCCTCACATTAGAGTTAGGGTCTTCGATTTCGACTTTGAGTTCGATGTCGACATCGAGTTCGAGTTCGAGTTCGAATTCGATTTCGACTTCGAGTTCGATTTCGAGTTTGAATTCGAGGTCGAGTTCCAATTCGAGTTCCAATTCGAGTTCGAATTTGAGTTCGAGTTCGACTTCGAGTTCGATTTCGAGTTTGAATTCGAGGTCGAGTTCCAATTCGAGTTCCAATTCGAGTTCGAATTTGAGTTCGAGTTCGAATTCGAGTTCGGGTTCGAGTTCGAATTCAAGTTCGGGTTCGAGTTCGAATTCGAGTTCGGGTTCGAGTTCGACTTCGATTTCGACGTCGAGCTCGACTTCAATTTCGACTTCGAGTTCGTGTTCGAGTTCGAGTTCGACTTCGAGTTGGGCTTCCAGTTGGAGTTGGACTTCGAGTTCGACTTCGAATTCGACTTAGAGTTCGATTTCGAGTTCGAGTTCGCGTTGGACTTCGAGTTCGAGTTCGACTTCCAGTTGGAGTTCGACTTCGACTTCGAGTTGGAGTTCGACTTCGATTTCGAGTTCGGGTTCGACTTCGTGTTCGAGTTCGAGTTCGACTTCGAAATCGACTTCGAGTTCGACTTCGAGTTCGACTTCGAATTCGAGTTCGAGTACGACTTCGAGCTCGACTTCGATTTCGACTTCGATTTGGACTTGGAGTTGGATTTCGAGTTGGACTTCTAGTTTAAGGTCGAGTTCGTGTTCGAATTCGAGTACGAGTTCGAATTCGAGTTCGGGTTCGAGTTCGAGTTCGATTTCGACTTCGAGTTCCACCTCGAGCTCGACTTCAATTTCGACTTCGAGTTCGAGTTCGAGTTGGACTTCGAGTTCGACTTCGAGTTCGACTTGAGGCGAATATGCGGTCAGTGTGCAAAATATACCTGTAGTCATTGTGGATCACGTACTGGAGATGCAGTATCACTTTACCCTACCACTTTGTTTTTGGCCCACGTCATCATCATCTCCCTCCTCGCATTAGAGTTAGGGTCTTCGATTTCGACTTTGAGTTCGATGTCGACTTCGAGTTCGATTTCGAGTTTGAATTCGAGGTCGAGTTCCAATTCGAGTTCCAATTCGAGTTCGAATTTGAGTTCGAGTTCGAATTCGAGTTCGAGTTCGACTTCGAGTTCGAGTTCGACTTCGTGTTCGAGTTCGCGTTGGACTTCGAGTTCGAGTTCGACTTCCAGGTGGAGTTCGACTTCGACTTCGAGTTGGAGTTCGACTTCGAGTTGGAGATCCACTTCGAGGTCGACTTCGACTTAGAATTCGATTTCGAGTTCGAGTTCGACTTCGAGTTCCCCTTCGAGTTCGATCTCGAATTCGACTTGGCGTTCGACTTCGTTTTCGACTACGAGTTCGAATTCGATTTCGACTTCGAGTTCGAGTTCGACTTCGAGTTGGAGTTCGACTTCGAGTTGCAGTTGGAGATCGAGTTCGAGTTCGACTTCGATTTCGACTTCGAGTTCGACTTGAGGCGAATATGCGGTCAGTGTGCAAAATATCCCTGTAATGATTGTGGATCAGGTACTGGAGATGCAGTATCACTTTACCCTACCACTTTGTTTTTGGCCCACGTCATCATCATCTCGCTCCTCACATTAGAGTTAGGGTCTTCGATTTCGACTTTGAGTTCGATGTCGACATCGAGTTCGAGTTCGAGTTCGAATTCGATTTCGACTTCGAGTTCGATTTCGAGTTTGAATTCGAGGTCGAGTTCCAATTCGAGTTCCAATTCGAGTTCGAATTTGAGTTCGAGTTCGAATTCGAGTTCGGGTTCGAGTTCGGGTTCGAGTTCGAATTCGCATTGGACTTTGAGTTCGACTTCGAGTTCGACTTCGACCTCGAGTTCGACTTCGAGTTTGAATTCGAGGTCGAGTTCCAGTTCGAGTTCGAATTTGAGTTCGAGTTCCAATTCGAGTTCGACTTCGATTTCGACTTTCAGTTCGAGTTCCAGTTCGATTTCGAGTTAGATTTCGACTTCGAGCTCGACTTCGATTTCAATTTCGAGTTCGAGTTCGATTTCGACTTCGAATTCGATTTCAACTTCGAGTTCGACTCTGATTTCGTCTTCGAGTTCGAGTTCGAGTTCGAGTTCGACTTCGAATTGGACTTTGAGTTCGACTTCGAGTTCGACTTCGACCTCGAGTTCGACTTCGAGTTTGAATTCGAGGTCGAGTTCCAGTTCGAGTTCGAATTTGAGTTCGAGTTCCAATTCGAGTTCGACTTCGATTTCGACTTTCAGTTCGAGTTCCAGTTCGATTTCGAGTTCGCCTTCGAGTTCGAATTCTAGGTCGAGTTCGAGTTCGACTTCGACTTTGAGTTGGACCTCGAGTACGACTTCGAGTTCGAATTCGTGGTCTAGGTCGAGTTCGAGTTCGACTTCGAGTTCGAATTCCAGTTCGAGTTCTAGTTCGACTTCGACTTCGAGTTCGACTTCGAGTTCGAATTCGTGGTCTAGGTCGACTTCGAGTTCGACTTCGATCTCGACTTCGAGTTCGAGTTCCAGTTCGACCTCGAGTACGACTTCGAGTTCGAATTCGTGGTCTAGGTCGACTTCGAGTTCGACTTCGAGTTCGAATTCCAGTTCGAGTTCGACTTCGAGTTCGAATTCGTGGTCTAGGTCGACTTCGAGTTCGACTTCGATCTCGACTTCGAGTTCGAGTTCCAGTTCGACCTCGAGTTCGACTTCGAGTTTGAATTCGAGGTCGAGTTCCAATTCGAGTTCGAATTTGAGTTCGAGTTCGAATTCGGGTTCGGGTTCGAGTTCGACTTCGATTTCGACTTTCAGTTCGAGTTCCAGTTCGATTTCGAGTTCGCCTTCGAGTTCGACTTCGAGTTCGAATTCGTGGTCTAGGTCGACTTCGAGTTCGACTTCGATCTCGACTTCGAGTTCGAGTTCCAGTTCGACCTCGAGTACGACTTCGAGTTCGAATTCGTGGTCTAGGTCGACTTCGAGTTCGACTTCGAGTTCGAATTCCAGTTCGAGTTCTAGTTCGACTTCGACTTCGAGTTCGACTTCGAGTTCGAATTCGTGGTCTAGGTCGACTTCGAGTTCGACTTCGATCTCGACTTCGAGTTCGAGTTCCAGTTCGACCTCGAGTTCGACTTCGAGTTTGAATTCGAGGTCGAGTTCCAATTCGAGTTCGAATTTGAGTTCGAGTTCGAATTCGGGTTCGGGTTCGAGTTCGACTTCGATTTCGACTTTCAGTTCGAGTTCCAGTTCGATTTCGAGTTAGATTTCGACTTCGAGCTCGACTTCGATTTCAATTTCGAGTTCGAGTTCGATTTCGACTTCGAATTCGATTTCAACTTCGAGTTCGACTCTGATTTCGTCTTCGAGTTCGAGTTCGAGTTCGAGTTCGACTTTGAATTGGACTTTGAGTTCGACTTCGAGTTCGACTTCGACCTCGAGTTCGACTTCGAGTTTGAATTCGAGGTCGAGTTCCAGTTCGAGTTCGAATTTGAGTTCGAGTTCCAATTCGAGTTCGACTTCGATTTCGACTTTCAGTTCGAGTTCCAGTTCGATTTCGAGTTAGATTTCGACTTCGAGCTCGACTTCGATTTCAATTTCGAGTTCGAGTTCGATTTCGACTTCGAATTCGATTTCAACTTCGAGTTCGACTCTGATTTCGTCTTCGAGTTCGAGTTCGAGTTCGAGTTCGACTTCGAATTGGACTTTGAGTTCGACTTCGAGTTCGACTTCGACCTCGAGTTCGACTTCGAGTTTGAATTCGAGGTCGAGTTCCAGTTCGAGTTCGAATTTGAGTTCGAGTTCCAATTCGAGTTCGACTTCGATTTCGACTTTCAGTTCGAGTTCCAGTTCGATTTCGAGTTCGCCTTCGAGTTCGAATTCTAGGTCGAGTTCGAGTTCGACTTCGACTTTGAGTTGGACCTCGAGTACGACTTCGAGTTCGAATTCGTGGTCTAGGTCGACTTCGAGTTCGACTTCGAGTTCGAATTCCAGTTCGAGTTCTAGTTCGACTTCGACTTCGAGTTCGACTTCGAGTTCGAATTCGTGGTCTAGGTCGACTTCGAGTTCGACTTCGATCTCGACTTCGAGTTCGAGTTCCAGTTTCGACCTCGAGTTCGACTTCGAGTTTGAATTCGAGGTCGAGTTCCAATTCGAGTTCGAATTTGAGTTCGAGTTCGAATTCGGGTTCGGGTTCGAGTTCGACTTCGATTTCGACTTTCAGTTCGAGTTCCAGTTCGATTTCGAGTTAGATTTCGACTTCGAGCTCGACTTCGATTTCAATTTCGAGTTCGAGTTCGATTTCGACTTCGAATTCGATTTCAACTTCGAGTTCGACTCTGATTTCGTCTTCGAGTTCGAGTTCGAGTTCGACTTCGAATTGGACTTTGAGTTCGACTTCGAGTTCGACTTCGACCTCGAGTTCGACTTCGAGTTTGAATTCGAGGTCGAGTTCCAGTTCGAGTTCGAATTTGAGTTCGAGTTCCAATTCGAGTTCGACTTCGATTTCGACTTTCAGTTCGAGTTCCAGTTCGATTTCGAGTTAGATTTCGACTTCGAGCTCGACTTCGATTTCAATTTCGAGTTCGAGTTCGATTTCGACTTCGAATTCGATTTCAACTTCGAGTTCGACTCTGATTTCGTCTTCGAGTTCGAGTTCGAGTTCGAGTTCGACTTCGAATTGGACTTTGAGTTCGACTTCGAGTTCGACTTCGACCTCGAGTTCGACTTCGAGTTTGAATTCGAGGTCGAGTTCCAGTTCGAGTTCGAATTTGAGTTCGAGTTCCAATTCGAGTTCGACTTCGATTTCGACTTTCAGTTCGAGTTCCAGTTCGATTTCGAGTTCGCCTTCGAGTTCGAATTCTAGGTCGAGTTCGAGTTCGACTTCGACTTTGAGTTGGACCTCGAGTACGACTTCGAGTTCGAATTCGTGGTCTAGGTCGACTTCGAGTTCGACTTCGAGTTCGAATTCCAGTTCGAGTTCTAGTTCGACTTCGACTTCGAGTTCGACTTCGAGTTCGAATTCGTGGTCTAGGTCGACTTCGAGTTCGACTTCGATCTCGACTTCGAGTTCGAGTTCCAGTTCGACCTCGAGTTCGACTTCGAGTTTGAATTCGAGGTCGAGTTCCAATTCGAGTTCGAATTTGAGTTCGAGTTCGAATTCGGGTTCGGGTTCGAGTTCGACTTCGATTTCGACTTTCAGTTCGAGTTCCAGTTCGATTTCGAGTTAGATTTCGACTTCGAGCTCGACTTCGATTTCAATTTCGAGTTCGAGTTCGATTTCGACTTCGAATTCGATTTCAACTTCGAGTTCGACTCTGATTTCGTCTTCGAGTTCGAGTTCGAGTTCGACTTCGAATTGGACTTTGAGTTCGACTTCGAGTTCGACTTCGACCTCGAGTTCGACTTCGAGTTTGAATTCGAGGTCGAGTTCCAGTTCGAGTTCGAAATTGAGTTCGAGTTCCAATTCGAGTTCGACTTCGATTTCGACTTTCAGTTCGAGTTCCAGTTCGATTTCTAGTTAGATTTCGACTTCGAGCTCGACTTCGATTTCAATTTCGAGTTCGAGTTCGATTTCGACTTCGAATTCGATTTCAACTTCGAGTTCGACTCTGATTTCGTCTTCGAGTTCGAGTTCGAGTTCGAGTTCGACTTCGAATTGGACTTTGAGTTCGACTTCGAGTTCGACTTCGACCTCGAGTTCGACTTCGAGTTTGAATTCGAGGTCGAGTTCCAGTTCGAGTTCGAATTTGAGTTCGAGTTCCAATTCGAGTTCGACTTCGATTTCGACTTTCAGTTCGAGTTCCAGTTCGATTTCGAGTTAGATTTCGACTTCGAGCTCGACTTCGATTTCAATTTCGAGTTCGAGTTCGATTTCGACTTCGAATTCGATTTCAACTTCGAGTTCGACTCTGATTTCGTCTTCGAGTTCGGGTTCGAGTTCGAATTCAAGTTCGGGTTCGAGTTCGAATTCGAGTTCGGGTTCGAGTTCGACTTCGATTTCGACGTCGAGCTCGACTTCAATTTCGACTTCGAGTTCGTGTTCGAGTTCGAGTTCGACTTCGAGTTGGGCTTCCAGTTGGAGTTGGACTTCGAGTTCGACTTCGAATTCGACTTAGAGTTCGATTTCGAGTTCGAGTTCGCGTTGGACTTCGAGTTCGAGTTCGACTTCCAGTTGGAGTTCGACTTCGACTTCGAGTTGGAGTTCGACTTCGATTTCGAGTTCGGGTTCGACTTCGTGTTCGAGTTCGAGTTCGACTTCGAAATCGACTTCGAGTTCGACTTCGAGTTCGACTTCGAATTCGAGTTCGAGTACGACTTCGAGCTCGACTTCGATTTCGACTTCGATTTGGACTTGGAGTTGGATTTCGAGTTGGACTTCTAGTTTAAGGTCGAGTTCGTGTTCGAATTCGAGTACGAGTTCGAATTCGAGTTCGGGTTCGAGTTCGAGTTCGATTTCGACTTCGAGTTCCACCTCGAGCTCGACTTCAATTTCGACTTCGAGTTCGAGTTCGAGTTGGACTTCGAGTTCGACTTCGAGTTCGACTTGAGGCGAATATGCGGTCAGTGTGCAAAATATACCTGTAGTCATTGTGGATCACGTACTGGAGATGCAGTATCACTTTACCCTACCACTTTGTTTTTGGCCCACGTCATCATCATCTCCCTCCTCGCATTAGAGTTAGGGTCTTCGATTTCGACTTTGAGTTCGATGTCGACTTCGAGTTCGATTTCGAGTTTGAATTCGAGGTCGAGTTCCAATTCGAGTTCCAATTCGAGTTCGAATTTGAGTTCGAGTTCGAATTCGAGTTCGAGTTCGACTTCGAGTTCGAGTTCGACTTCGTGTTCGAGTTCGCGTTGGACTTCGAGTTCGAGTTCGACTTCCAGGTGGAGTTCGACTTCGACTTCGAGTTGGAGTTCGACTTCGAGTTGGAGATCCACTTCGAGGTCGACTTCGACTTAGAATTCGATTTCGAGTTCGAGTTCGACTTCGAGTTCCCCTTCGAGTTCGATCTCGAATTCGACTTGGCGTTCGACTTCGTTTTCGACTACGAGTTCGAATTCGATTTCGACTTCGAGTTCGAGTTCGACTTCGAGTTGGAGTTCGACTTCGAGTTGCAGTTGGAGATCGAGTTCGAGTTCGACTTCGATTTCGACTTCGAGTTCGACTTGAGGCGAATATGCGGTCAGTGTGCAAAATATCCCTGTAATGATTGTGGATCAGGTACTGGAGATGCAGTATCACTTTACCCTACCACTTTGTTTTTGGCCCACGTCATCATCATCTCGCTCCTCACATTAGAGTTAGGGTCTTCGATTTCGACTTTGAGTTCGATGTCGACATCGAGTTCGAGTTCGAGTTCGAATTCGATTTCGACTTCGAGTTCGATTTCGAGTTTGAATTCGAGGTCGAGTTCCAATTCGAGTTCCAATTCGAGTTCGAATTTGAGTTCGAGTTCGAATTCGAGTTCGGGTTCGAGTTCGGGTTCGAGTTCGAATTCGCATTGGACTTTGAGTTCGACTTCGAGTTCGACTTCGACCTCGAGTTCGACTTCGAGTTTGAATTCGAGGTCGAGTTCCAGTTCGAGTTCGAATTTGAGTTCGAGTTCCAATTCGAGTTCGACTTCGATTTCGACTTTCAGTTCGAGTTCCAGTTCGATTTCGAGTTAGATTTCGACTTCGAGCTCGACTTCGATTTCAATTTCGAGTTCGAGTTCGATTTCGACTTCGAATTCGATTTCAACTTCGAGTTCGACTCTGATTTCGTCTTCGAGTTCGAGTTCGAGTTCGAGTTCGACTTCGAATTGGACTTTGAGTTCGACTTCGAGTTCGACTTCGACCTCGAGTTCGACTTCGAGTTTGAATTCGAGGTCGAGTTCCAGTTCGAGTTCGAATTTGAGTTCGAGTTCCAATTCGAGTTCGACTTCGATTTCGACTTTCAGTTCGAGTTCCAGTTCGATTTCGAGTTCGCCTTCGAGTTCGAATTCTAGGTCGAGTTCGAGTTCGACTTCGACTTTGAGTTGGACCTCGAGTACGACTTCGAGTTCGAATTCGTGGTCTAGGTCGAGTTCGAGTTCGACTTCGAGTTCGAATTCCAGTTCGAGTTCTAGTTCGACTTCGACTTCGAGTTCGACTTCGAGTTCGAATTCGTGGTCTAGGTCGACTTCGAGTTCGACTTCGATCTCGACTTCGAGTTCGAGTTCCAGTTCGACCTCGAGTACGACTTCGAGTTCGAATTCGTGGTCTAGGTCGACTTCGAGTTCGACTTCGAGTTCGAATTCCAGTTCGAGTTCGACTTCGAGTTCGAATTCGTGGTCTAGGTCGACTTCGAGTTCGACTTCGATCTCGACTTCGAGTTCGAGTTCCAGTTCGACCTCGAGTTCGACTTCGAGTTTGAATTCGAGGTCGAGTTCCAATTCGAGTTCGAATTTGAGTTCGAGTTCGAATTCGGGTTCGGGTTCGAGTTCGACTTCGATTTCGACTTTCAGTTCGAGTTCCAGTTCGATTTCGAGTTCGCCTTCGAGTTCGACTTCGAGTTCGAATTCGTGGTCTAGGTCGACTTCGAGTTCGACTTCGATCTCGACTTCGAGTTCGAGTTCCAGTTCGACCTCGAGTACGACTTCGAGTTCGAATTCGTGGTCTAGGTCGACTTCGAGTTCGACTTCGAGTTCGAATTCCAGTTCGAGTTCTAGTTCGACTTCGACTTCGAGTTCGACTTCGAGTTCGAATTCGTGGTCTAGGTCGACTTCGAGTTCGACTTCGATCTCGACTTCGAGTTCGAGTTCCAGTTCGACCTCGAGTTCGACTTCGAGTTTGAATTCGAGGTCGAGTTCCAATTCGAGTTCGAATTTGAGTTCGAGTTCGAATTCGGGTTCGGGTTCGAGTTCGACTTCGATTTCGACTTTCAGTTCGAGTTCCAGTTCGATTTCGAGTTAGATTTCGACTTCGAGCTCGACTTCGATTTCAATTTCGAGTTCGAGTTCGATTTCGACTTCGAATTCGATTTCAACTTCGAGTTCGACTCTGATTTCGTCTTCGAGTTCGAGTTCGAGTTCGAGTTCGACTTTGAATTGGACTTTGAGTTCGACTTCGAGTTCGACTTCGACCTCGAGTTCGACTTCGAGTTTGAATTCGAGGTCGAGTTCCAGTTCGAGTTCGAATTTGAGTTCGAGTTCCAATTCGAGTTCGACTTCGATTTCGACTTTCAGTTCGAGTTCCAGTTCGATTTCGAGTTAGATTTCGACTTCGAGCTCGACTTCGATTTCAATTTCGAGTTCGAGTTCGATTTCGACTTCGAATTCGATTTCAACTTCGAGTTCGACTCTGATTTCGTCTTCGAGTTCGAGTTCGAGTTCGAGTTCGACTTCGAATTGGACTTTGAGTTCGACTTCGAGTTCGACTTCGACCTCGAGTTCGACTTCGAGTTTGAATTCGAGGTCGAGTTCCAGTTCGAGTTCGAATTTGAGTTCGAGTTCCAATTCGAGTTCGACTTCGATTTCGACTTTCAGTTCGAGTTCCAGTTCGATTTCGAGTTCGCCTTCGAGTTCGAATTCTAGGTCGAGTTCGAGTTCGACTTCGACTTTGAGTTGGACCTCGAGTACGACTTCGAGTTCGAATTCGTGGTCTAGGTCGACTTCGAGTTCGACTTCGAGTTCGAATTCCAGTTCGAGTTCTAGTTCGACTTCGACTTCGAGTTCGACTTCGAGTTCGAATTCGTGGTCTAGGTCGACTTCGAGTTCGACTTCGATCTCGACTTCGAGTTCGAGTTCCAGTTCGACCTCGAGTTCGACTTCGAGTTTGAATTCGAGGTCGAGTTCCAATTCGAGTTCGAATTTGAGTTCGAGTTCGAATTCGGGTTCGGGTTCGAGTTCGACTTCGATTTCGACTTTCAGTTCGAGTTCCAGTTCGATTTCGAGTTAGATTTCGACTTCGAGCTCGACTTCGATTTCAATTTCGAGTTCGAGTTCGATTTCGACTTCGAATTCGATTTCAACTTCGAGTTCGACTCTGATTTCGTCTTCGAGTTCGAGTTCGAGTTCGACTTCGAATTGGACTTTGAGTTCGACTTCGAGTTCGACTTCGACCTCGAGTTCGACTTCGAGTTTGAATTCGAGGTCGAGTTCCAGTTCGAGTTCGAATTTGAGTTCGAGTTCCAATTCGAGTTCGACTTCGATTTCGACTTTCAGTTCGAGTTCCAGTTCGATTTCGAGTTAGATTTCGACTTCGAGCTCGACTTCGATTTCAATTTCGAGTTCGAGTTCGATTTCGACTTCGAATTCGATTTCAACTTCGAGTTCGACTCTGATTTCGTCTTCGAGTTCGAGTTCGAGTTCGAGTTCGACTTCGAATTGGACTTTGAGTTCGACTTCGAGTTCGACTTCGACCTCGAGTTCGACTTCGAGTTTGAATTCGAGGTCGAGTTCCAGTTCGAGTTCGAATTTGAGTTCGAGTTCCAATTCGAGTTCGACTTCGATTTCGACTTTCAGTTCGAGTTCCAGTTCGATTTCGAGTTCGCCTTCGAGTTCGAATTCTAGGTCGAGTTCGAGTTCGACTTCGACTTTGAGTTGGACCTCGAGTACGACTTCGAGTTCGAATTCGTGGTCTAGGTCGACTTCGAGTTCGACTTCGAGTTCGAATTCCAGTTCGAGTTCTAGTTCGACTTCGACTTCGAGTTCGACTTCGAGTTCGAATTCGTGGTCTAGGTCGACTTCGAGTTCGACTTCGATCTCGACTTCGAGTTCGAGTTCCAGTTCGACCTCGAGTTCGACTTCGAGTTTGAATTCGAGGTCGAGTTCCAATTCGAGTTCGAATTTGAGTTCGAGTTCGAATTCGGGTTCGGGTTCGAGTTCGACTTCGATTTCGACTTTCAGTTCGAGTTCCAGTTCGATTTCGAGTTAGATTTCGACTTCGAGCTCGACTTCGATTTCAATTTCGAGTTCGAGTTCGATTTCGACTTCGAATTCGATTTCAACTTCGAGTTCGACTCTGATTTCGTCTTCGAGTTCGAGTTCGAGTTCGACTTCGAATTGGACTTTGAGTTCGACTTCGAGTTCGACTTCGACCTCGAGTTCGACTTCGAGTTTGAATTCGAGGTCGAGTTCCAGTTCGAGTTCGAAATTGAGTTCGAGTTCCAATTCGAGTTCGACTTCGATTTCGACTTTCAGTTCGAGTTCCAGTTCGATTTCTAGTTAGATTTCGACTTCGAGCTCGACTTCGATTTCAATTTCGAGTTCGAGTTCGATTTCGACTTCGAATTCGATTTCAACTTCGAGTTCGACTCTGATTTCGTCTTCGAGTTCGAGTTCGAGTTCGAGTTCGACTTCGAATTGGACTTTGAGTTCGACTTCGAGTTCGACTTCGACCTCGAGTTCGACTTCGAGTTTGAATTCGAGGTCGAGTTCCAGTTCGAGTTCGAATTTGAGTTCGAGTTCCAATTCGAGTTCGACTTCGATTTCGACTTTCAGTTCGAGTTCCAGTTCGATTTCGAGTTAGATTTCGACTTCGAGCTCGACTTCGATTTCAATTTCGAGTTCGAGTTCGATTTCGACTTCGAATTCGATTTCAACTTCGAGTTCGACTCTGATTTCGTCTTCGAGTTCGAGTTCGAGTTCGAGTTCGACTTCGAATTGGACTTTGAGTTCGACTTCGAGTTCGACTTCGACCTCGAGTTCGACTTCGAGTTTGAATTCGAGGTCGAGTTCCAGTTCGAGTTCGAATTTGAGTTCGAGTTCCAATTCGAGTTCGACTTCGATTTCGACTTTCAGTTCGAGTTCCAGTTCGATTTCGAGTTCGCCTTCGAGTTCGAATTCTAGGTCGAGTTCGAGTTCGACTTCGACTTTGAGTTGGACCTCGAGTACGACTTCGAGTTCGAATTCGTGGTCTAGGTCGACTTCGAGTTCGACTTCGAGTTCGAATTCCAGTTCGAGTTCTAGTTCGACTTCGACTTCGAGTTCGACTTCGAGTTCGAATTCGTGGTCTAGGTCGACTTCGAGTTCGACTTCGATCTCGACTTCGAGTTCGAGTTCCAGTTCGACCTCGAGTACGACTTCGAGTTCGAATTCGTGGTCTAGGTCGACTTCGAGTTCGACTTCGAGTTCGAATTCCAGTTCGAGTTCTAGTTCGACTTCGACTTCGAGTTCGACTTCGAGTTCGAATTCGTGGTCTAGGTCGACTTCGAGTTCGACTTCGATCTCGACTTCGAGTTCGAGTTCCAGTTCGACCTCGAGTTCGACTTCGAGTTTGAATTCGAGGTCGAGTTCCAATTCGAGTTCGAATTTGAGTTCGAGTTCGAATTCGGGTTCGGGTTCGAGTTCGACTTCGATTTCGACTTTCAGTTCGAGTTCCAGTTCGATTTCGAGTTCGCCTTCGAGTTCGACTTCGAGTTCGAATTCGTGGTCTAGGTCGACTTCGAGTTCGACTTCGATCTCGACTTCGAGTTCGAGTTCCAGTTCGACCTCGAGTACGACTTCGAGTTCGAATTCGTGGTCTAGGTCGACTTCGAGTTCGACTTCGAGTTCGAATTCCAGTTCGAGTTCTAGTTCGACTTCGACTTCGAGTTCGACTTCGAGTTCGAATTCGTGGTCGAGTTCCAGTTCGAGTTCGACTTCGATCTCGACTTCGAGTTCGAGTTCCAGTTCGACCTCGAGTTCGACTTCGAGTTTGAATTCGAGGTCGAGTTCCAATTCGAGTTCGAATTTGAGTTCGAGTTCGAATTCGGGTTCGGGTTCGAGTTCGACTTCGATTTCGACTTTCAGTTCGAGTTCCAGTTCGATTTCGAGTTAGATTTCGACTTCGAGCTCGACTTCGATTTCAATTTCGAGTTCGAGTTCGATTTCGACTTCGAATTCGATTTCAACTTCGAGTTCGACTCTGATTTCGTCTTCGAGTTCGAGTTCGAGTTCGAGTTCGACTTCGAATTGGACTTTGAGTTCGACTTCGAGTTCGACTTCGACCTCGAGTTCGACTTCGAGTTTGAATTCGAGGTCGAGTTCCAGTTCGAGTTCGAATTTGAGTTCGAGTTCCAATTCGAGTTCGACTTCGATTTCGACTTTCAGTTCGAGTTCCAGTTCGATTTCGAGTTAGATTTCGACTTCGAGCTCGACTTCGATTTCAATTTCGAGTTCGAGTTCGATTTCGACTTCGAATTCGATTTCAACTTCGAGTTCGACTCTGATTTCGTCTTCGAGTTCGAGTTCGAGTTCGAGTTCGACTTCGAATTGGACTTTGAGTTCGACTTCGAGTTCGACTTCGACCTCGAGTTCGACTTCGAGTTTGAATTCGAGGTCGAGTTCCAGTTCGAGTTCGAATTTGAGTTCGAGTTCCAATTCGAGTTCGACTTCGATTTCGACTTTCAGTTCGAGTTCCAGTTCGATTTCGAGTTCGCCTTCGAGTTCGAATTCTAGGTCGAGTTCGAGTTCGACTTCGACTTTGAGTTGGACCTCGAGTACGACTTCGAGTTCGAATTCGTGGTCTAGGTCGACTTCGAGTTCGACTTCGAGTTCGAATTCCAGTTGGAGTTCTAGTTCGACTTCGACTTCGAGTTCGACTTCGAGTTCGAATTCGTGGTCTAGGTCGACTTCGAGTTCGACTTCGATCTCGACTTCGAGTTCGAGTTCCAGTTCGACCTCGAGTTCGACTTCGAGTTTGAATTCGAGGTCGAGTTCCAGTTCGAGTTCGAATTTGAGTTCGAGTTCCAATTCGAGTTCGACTTCGATTTCGACTTTCAGTTCGAGTTCCAGTTCGATTTCGAGTTAGATTTCGACTTCGAGCTCGACTTCGATTTCAATTTCGAGTTCGAGTTCGATTTCGACTTCGAATTCGATTTCAACTTCGAGTTCGACTCTGATTTCGTCTTCGAGTTCGAGTTCGAGTTCGAGTTCGACTTCGAATTGGACTTTGAGTTCGACTTCGAGTTCGACTTCGACCTCGAGTTCGACTTCGAGTTTGAATTCGAGGTCGAGTTCCAGTTCGAGTTCGAATTTGAGTTCGAGTTCCAATTCGAGTTCGACTTCGATTTCGACTTTCAGTTCGAGTTCCAGTTCGATTTCGAGTTCGCCTTCGAGTTCGAATTCTAGGTCGAGTTCGAGTTCGACTTCGACTTTGAGTTGGACCTCGAGTACGACTTCGAGTTCGAATTCGTGGTCTAGGTCGACTTCGAGTTCGACTTCGAGTTCGAATTCCAGTTCGAGTTCTAGTTCGACTTCGACTTCGACTTCGAGTTCGAATTCGTGGTCTAGGTCGACTTCGAGTTCGACTTCGATCTCGACTTCGAGTTCGAGTTCCAGTTCGACCTCGAGTTCGACTTCGAGTTTGAATTCGAGGTCGAGTTCCAATTCGAGTTCGAATTTGAGTTCGAGTTCGAATTCGGGTTCGGGTTCGAGTTCGACTTCGATTTCGACTTTCAGTTCGAGTTCCAGTTCGATTTCGAGTTAGATTTCGACTTCGAGCTCGACTTCGATTTCAATTTCGAGTTCGAGTTCGATTTCGACTTCGAATTCGATTTCAACTTCGAGTTCGACTCTGATTTCGTCTTCGAGTTCGAGTTCGAGTTCGACTTCGAATTGGACTTTGAGTTCGACTTCGAGTTCGACTTCGACCTCGAGTTCGACTTCGAGTTTGAATTCGAGGTCGAGTTCCAGTTCGAGTTCGAATTTGAGTTCGAGTTCCAATTCGAGTTCGACTTCGATTTCGACTTTCAGTTCGAGTTCCAGTTCGATTTCGAGTTAGATTTCGACTTCGAGCTCGACTTCGATTTCAATTTCGAGTTCGAGTTCGATTTCGACTTCGAATTCGATTTCAACTTCGAGTTCGACTCTGATTTCGTCTTCGAGTTCGAGTTCGAGTTCGACTTCGAATTGGACTTTGAGTTCGACTTCGAGTTCGACTTCGACCTCGAGTTCGACTTCGAGTTTGAATTCGAGGTCGAGTTCCAGTTCGAGTTCGAATTTGAGTTCGAGTTCCAATTCGAGTTCGACTTCGATTTCGACTTTCAGTTCGAGTTCCAGTTCGATTTCGAGTTCGCCTTCGAGTTCGAATTCTAGGTCGAGTTCGAGTTCGACTTCGACTTTGAGTTGGACCTCGAGTACGACTTCGAGTTCGAATTCGTGGTCTAGGTCGACTTCGAGTTCGACTTCGAGTTCGAATTCCAGTTGGAGTTCTAGTTCGACTTCGACTTCGAGTTCGACTTCGAGTTCGAATTCGTGGTCTAGGTCGACTTCGAGTTCGACTTCGATCTCGACTTCGAGTTCGAGTTCCAGTTCGACCTCGAGTTCGACTTCGAGTTTGAATTCGAGGTCGAGTTCCAATTCGAGTTCGAATTTGAGTTCGAGTTCGAATTCGGGTTCGGGTTCGAGTTCGACTTCGATTTCGACTTTCAGTTCGAGTTCCAGTTCGATTTCGAGTTAGATTTCGACTTCGAGCTCGACTTCGATTTCAATTTCGAGTTCGAGTTCGATTTCGACTTCGAATTCGATTTCAACTTCGAGTTCGACTCTGATTTCGTCTTCGAGTTCGAGTTCGAGTTCGACTTCGAATTGGACTTTGAGTTCGACTTCGAGTTCGACTTCGACCTCGAGTTCGACTTCGAGTTTGAATTCGAGGTCGAGTTCCAGTTCGAGTTCGAATTTGAGTTCGAGTTCCAATTCGAGTTCGACTTCGATTTCGACTTTCAGTTCGAGTTCCAGTTCGATTTCGAGTTAGATTTCGACTTCGAGCTCGACTTCGATTTCAATTTCGAGTTCGAGTTCGATTTCGACTTCGAATTCGATTTCAACTTCGAGTTCGACTCTGATTTCGTCTTCGAGTTCGAGTTCGAGTTCGAGTTCGACTTCGAATTGGACTTTGAGTTCGACTTCGAGTTCGACTTCGACCTCGAGTTCGACTTCGAGTTTGAATTCGAGGTCGAGTTCCAGTTCGAGTTCGAATTTGAGTTCGAGTTCCAATTCGAGTTCGACTTCGATTTCGACTTTCAGTTCGAGTTCCAGTTCGATTTCGAGTTCGCCTTCGAGTTCGAATTCTAGGTCGAGTTCGAGTTCGACTTCGACTTTGAGTCGGACCTCGAGTACGACTTCGAGTTCGAATTCGTGGTCTAGGTCGACTTCGAGTTCGACTTCGAGTTCGAATTCCAGTTCGAGTTCTAGTTCGACATCGACTTCGAGTTCGACTTCGAGTTCGAATTCGTGGTCTAGGTCGACTTCGAGTTCGACTTCGATCTCGACTTCGAGTTCGAGTTCCAGTTCGACCTCGAGTTCGACTTCGAGTTTGAATTCGAGGTCGAGTTCCAATTCGAGTTCGAATTTGAGTTCGAGTTCGAATTCGGGTTCGGGTTCGAGTTCGACTTCGATTTCGACTTTCAGTTCGAGTTCCAGTTCGATTTCGAGTTAGATTTCGACTTCGAGCTCGACTTCGATTTCAATTTCGAGTTCGAGTTCGATTTCGACTTCGAATTCGATTTCAACTTCGAGTTCGACTCTGATTTCGTCTTCGAGTTCGAGTTCGAGTTCGACTTCGAATTGGACTTTGAGTTCGACTTCGAGTTCGACTTCGACCTCGAGTTCGACTTCGAGTTTGAATTCGAGGTCCAGTTCCAGTTCGAGTTCGAATTTGAGTTCGAGTTCCAATTCGAGTTCGACTTCGATTTCGACTTTCAGTTCGAGTTCCAGTTCGATTTCTAGTTAGATTTCGACTTCGAGCTCGACTTCGATTTCAATTTCGAGTTCGAGTTCGATTTCGACTTCGAATTCGATTTCAACTTCGAGTTCGACTCTGATTTCGTCTTCGAGTTCGAGTTCGAGTTCGAGTTCGACTTCGAATTGGACTTTGAGTTCGACTTCGAGTTCGACTTCGACCTCGAGTTCGACTTCGAGTTTGAATTCGAGGTCGAGTTCCAGTTCGAGTTCGAATTTGAGTTCGAGTTCCAATTCGAGTTCGACTTCGATTTCGACTTTCAGTTCGAGTTCCAGTTCGATTTCGAGTTAGATTTCGACTTCGAGCTCGACTTCGATTTCAATTTCGAGTTCGAGTTCGATTTCGACTTCGAATTCGATTTCAACTTCGAGTTCGACTCTGATTTCGTCTTCGAGTTCGAGTTCGAGTTCGAGTTCGACTTCGAATTGGACTTTGAGTTCGACTTCGAGTTCGACTTCGACCTCGAGTTCGACTTCGAGTTTGAATTCGAGGTCGAGTTCCAGTTCGAGTTCGAATTTGAGTTCGAGTTCCAATTCGAGTTCGACTTCGATTTCGACTTTCAGTTCGAGTTCCAGTTCGATGTCGAGTTCGCCTTCGAGTTCGAATTCTAGGTCGAGTTCGAGTTCGACTTCGACTTTGAGTTGGACCTCGAGTACGACTTCGAGTTCGAATTCGTGGTCTAGGTCGACTTCGAGTTCGACTTCGAGTTCGAATTCCAGTTCGAGTTCCAGTTCGACTTCGACTTCGAGTTCGACTTCGAGTTCGAATTCGTGGTCTAGGTCGACTTCGAGTTCGACTTCGATCTCGACTTCGAGTTCGAGTTCCAGTTCGACCTCGAGTTCGACTTCGAGTTTGAATTCGAGGTCGAGTTCCAATTCGAGTTCGAATTTGAGTTCGAGTTCGAATTCGGGTTCGGATTCGAGTTCGACTTCGATTTCGACTTTCAGTTCGAGTTCCAGTTCGATTTCTAGTTAGATTTCGACTTCGAGCTCGACTTCGATTTCAATTTCGAGTTCGAGTTCGATTTCGACTTCGAATTCGATTTCAACTTCGAGTTCGACTCTGATTTCGTCTTCGAGTTCGAGTTCGAGTTCGAGTTCGACTTCGAATTGGACTTTGAGTTCGACTTCGAGTTCGACTTCGACCTCGAGTTCGACTTCGAGTTTGAATTCGAGGTCGAGTTCCAGTTCGAGTTCGAATTTGAGTTCGAGTTCCAATTCGAGTTCGACTTCGATTTCGACTTTCAGTTCGAGTTCCAGTTCGATTTCGAGTTAGATTTCGACTTCGAGCTCGACTTCGATTTCAATTTCGAGTTCGAGTTCGATTTCGACTTCGAATTCGATTTCAACTTCGAGTTCGACTCTGATTTCGTCTTCGAGTTCGAGTTCGAGTTCGAGTTCGACCTCGAATTGGACTTTGAGTTCGACTTCGAGTTCGACTTCGACCTCGAGTTCGACTTCGAGTTTGAATTCGAGGTCGAGTTCCAGTTCGAGTTCGAATTTGAGTTCGAGTTCCAATTCGAGTTCGACTTCGATTTCGACTTTCAGTTCGAGTTCCAGTTCGATTTCGAGTTAGATTTCGACTTCGAGCTCGACTTCGATTTCAATTTCGAGTTCGAGTTCGATTTCGACTTCGAATTCGATTTCAACTTCGAGTTCGACTCTGATTTCGTCTTCGAGTTCGAGTTCGAGTTCGAGTTCGACTTCGAATTGGATTTGAGTTCGACTTCGAGTTCGACTTCGACCTCGAGTTCGACTTCGAGTTTGAATTCGAGGTCGAGTTCCAGTTCGAGTTCGAATTTGAGTTCGAGTTCCAATTCGAGTTCGACTTCGATTTCGACTTTCAGTTCGAGTTCCAGTTCGATTTCGAGTTCGCCTTCGAGTTCGAATTCTAGGTCGAGTTCGAGTTCGACTTCGACTTTGAGTTGGACCTCGAGTACGACTTCGAGTTCGAATTCGTGGTCTAGGTCGACTTCGAGTTCGACTTCGAGTTCGAATTCCAGTTCGAGTTCTAGTTCGACTTCGACTTCGAGTTCGACTTCGAGTTCGAATTCGTGGTCTAGGTCGACTTCGAGTTCGACTTCGATCTCGACTTCGAGTTCGAGTTCCAGTTCGACCTCGAGTTCGACTTCGAGTTTGAATTCGAGGTCGAGTTCCAATTCGAGTTCGAATTTGAGTTCGAGTTCGAATTCGGGTTCGGATTCGAGTTCGACTTCGATTTCGACTTTCAGTTCGAGTTCCAGTTCGATTTCTAGTTAGATTTCGACTTCGAGCTCGACTTCGATTTCAATTTCGAGTTCGAGTTCGATTTCGACTTCGAATTCGATTTCAACTTCGAGTTCGACTCTGATTTCGTCTTCGAGTTCGAGTTCGAGTTCGAGTTCGACTTCGAATTGGACTTTGAGTTCGACTTCGAGTTCGACTTCGACCTCGAGTTCGACTTCGAGTTTGAATTCGAGGTCGAGTTCCAGTTCGAGTTCGAATTTGAGTTCGAGTTCCAATTCGAGTTCGACTTCGATTTCGACTTTCAGTTCGAGTTCCAGTTCGATTTCGAGTTAGATTTCGACTTCGAGCTCGACTTCGATTTCAATTTCGAGTTCGAGTTCGATTTCGACTTCGAATTCGATTTCAACTTCGAGTTCGACTCTGATTTCGTCTTCGAGTTCGAGTTCGAGTTCGAGTTCGACTTCGAATTGGACTTTGAGTTCGACTTCGAGTTCGACTTCGACCTCGAGTTCGACTTCGAGTTTGAATTCGAGGTCGAGTTCCAGTTCGAGTTCGAATTTGAGTTCGAGTTCCAATTCGAGTTCGACTTCGATTTCGACTTTCAGTTCGAGTTCCAGTTCGATTTCGAGTTCGCCTTCGAGTTCGAATTCTAGGTCGAGTTCGAGTTCGACTTCGACTTTGAGTTGGACCTCGAGTACGACTTCGAGTTCGAATTCGTGGTCTAGGTCGACTTCGAGTTCGACTTCGAGTTCGAATTCCAGTTCGAGTTCTAGTTCGACTTCGACTTCGAGTTCGACTTCGAGTTCGAATTCGTGGTCTAGGTCGACTTCGAGTTCGACTTCGATCTCGACTTCGAGTTCGAGTTCCATTTCGACCTCGAGTTCGACTTCGAGTTTGAATTCGAGGTCGAGTTCCAATTCGAGTTCGAATTTGAGTTCGAGTTCGAATTCGGGTTCGGGTTCGAGTTCGACTTCGATTTCGACTTTCAGTTCGAGTTCCAGTTCGATTTCGAGTTAGATTTCGACTTCGAGCTCGACTTCGATTTCAATTTCGAGTTCGAGTTCGATTTCGACTTCGAATTCGATTTCAACTTCGAGTTCGACTCTGATTTCGTCTTCGAGTTCGAGTTCGAGTTCGAGTTCGACTTCGAATTGGACTTTGAGTTCGACTTCGACCTCGAGTTCGACTTCGAGTTTGAATTCGAGGTCGAGTTCCAGTTCGAGTTCGAATTTGAGTTCGAGTTCCAATTCGAGTTCGACTTCGATTTCGACTTTCAGTTCGAGTTCCAGTTCGATTTCGAGTTCGCCTTCGAGTTCGAATTCGAGGTCGAGTTCGAGTTCGACTTCGACTTTGAGTTGGACCTCGAGTACGACTTCGAGTTCGAATTCGTGGTCTAGGTCGACTTCGAGTTCGACTTCGAGTTCGAATTCCAGTTGGAGTTCTAGTTCGACTTCGACTTCGAGTTCGACTTCGAGTTCGAATTCGTGGTCTAGGTCGACTTCGAGTTCGACTTCGATCTCGACTTCGAGTTCGAGTTCCAGTTCGACCTCGAGTTCGACTTCGAGTTTGAATTCGAGGTCGAGTTCCAATTCGAGTTCGAATTTGAGTTCGAGTTCGAATTCGGGTTCGGGTTCGAGTTCGACTTCGATTTCGACTTTCAGTTCGAGTTCCAGTTCGATTTCGAGTTAGATTTCGACTTCGAGCTCGACTTCGATTTCAATTTCGAGTTCGAGTTCGATTTCGACTTCGAATTCGATTTCAACTTCGAGTTCGACTCTGATTTCGTCTTCGAGTTCGAGTTCGAGTTCGAGTTCGACTTCGAATTGGACTTTGAGTTCGACTTCGAGTTCGACTTCGACCTCGAGTTCGACTTCGAGTTTGAATTCGAGGTCGAGTTCCAGTTCGAGTTCGAATTTGAGTTCGAGTTCCAATTCGAGTTCGACTTCGATTTCGACTTTCAGTTCGAGTTCCAGTTCGATTTCGAGTTAGATTTCGACTTCGAGCTCGACTTCGATTTCAATTTCGAGTTCGAGTTCGATTTCGACTTCGAATTCGATTTCAACTTCGAGTTCGACTCTGATTTCGTCTTCGAGTTCGAGTTCGAGTTCGAGTTCGACTTCGAATTGGACTTTGAGTTCGACTTCGAGTTCGACTTCGACCTCGAGTTCGACTTCGAGTTTGAATTCGAGGTCGAGTTCCAGTTCGAGTTCGAATTTGAGTTCGAGTTCCAATTC
This sequence comes from Mobula birostris, assembly GCF_030028105.1. NCBI lineage: Eukaryota > Metazoa > Chordata > Chondrichthyes > Myliobatiformes > Myliobatidae > Mobula > Mobula birostris. The sequence continues at coordinate 113,841 of NW_027278517.1, forward strand.
GAGTTCGACTTCGATTTCGACTTTCAGTTCGAGTTCCAGTTCGATTTCGAGTTCGCCTTCGAGTTCGAATTCTAGGTCGAGTTCGAGTTCGACTTCGACTTTGAGTTGGACCTCGAGTACGACTTCGAGTTCGAATTCGTGGTCTAGGTCGACTTCGAGTTCGACTTCGAGTTCGAATACCAGTTCGAGTTCTAGTTCGACTTCGACTTCGAGTTCGACTTCGAGTTCGAATTCGTGGTCTAGGTCGACTTCGAGTTCGACTTCGAGATCGACTTCGATCTCGACTTCGAGTTCGAGTTCCAGTTCGACTTCGAGTTCCAATTCGAGTTCGAATTTGAGTTCGAGTTCAAATTCGGGTTCGGGTTCTAGTTCGACTTCGATTTCGACTTTCAGTTCGAGTTCCAGTTCGATTTCGAGTTAGATTTCGACTTCGAGCTCGACTTCGATTTCAATTTCGAGTTCGAGTTCGATTTCGACTTCGAATTCGATTTCAACTTCGAGTTCGACTCTGATTTCGTCTTCGAGTTCGAGTTCGAGTTCGAGTTCGACTTCGAATTGGACTTTGAGTTCGACTTCGAGTTCGACTTCGACCTCGAGTTCGACTTCGAGTTTGAATTCGAGGTCGAGTTCCAGTTCGAGTTCGAATTTGAGTTCGAGTTCCAATTCGAGTTCGACTTCGATTTCGACTTTCAGTTCGAGTTCCAGTTCGATTTCGAGTTCGCCTTCGAGTTCGACTTCGAGTTTGAATTCCAGTTCGAGTTCTAGTTCGACTTCGACTTCGAGTTCGACTTCGAGTTCGAATTCGTGGTCTAGGTCGACTTCGATCTCGACTTCGAGTTCGAGTTCCAGTTCGACCTCGAGTTCGACTTCGAGTTTGAATTCGAGGTCGAGTTCCAATTCGAGTTCGAATTTGAGTTCGAGTTCGAATTCGGGTTCGGGTTCGAGTTCGACTTCGATTTCGACTTTCAGTTCGAGTTCCAGTTCGATTTCGAGTTAGATTTCGACTTCGAGCTCGTCTTCGATTTCAATTTCGAGTTCGAGTTCGATTTCGACTTCGAATTCGATTTCAACTTCGAGTTCGACTCTGATTTCGTCTTCGAGTTCGAGTTCGAGTTCGACTTCGAATTGGACTTTGAGTTCGACTTCGAGTTCGACTTCGACCTCGAGTTCGACTTCGAGTTTGAATTCGAGGTCGAGTTCCAGTTCGAGTTCGAATTTGAGTTCGAGTTCCAATTCGAGTTCGACTTCGATTTCGACTTTCAGTTCGAGTTCCAGTTCGATTTCGAGTTAGATTTCGACTTCGAGCTCGACCTCGATTTCAATTTCGAGTTCGAGTTCGATTTCGACTTCGAATTCGATTTCAACTTCGAGTTCGACTCTGATTTCGTCTTCGAGTTCGAGTTCGAGTTCGAGTTCGACTTCGAATTGGACTTTGAGTTCGACTTCGAGTTCGACTTCGACCTCGAGTTCGACTTCGAGTTTGAATTCGAGGTCGAGTTCCAGTTCGAGTTCGAATTTGAGTTCGAGTTCCAATTCGAGTTCGACTTCGATTTCGACTTTCAGTTCGAGTTCCAGTTCGATTTCGAGTTAGATTTCGACTTCGAGCTCGACTTCGATTTCAATTTCGAGTTCGAGTTCGATTTCGACTTCGAATTCGATTTCAACTTCGAGTTCGACTCTGATTTCGTCTTCGAGTTCGAGTTCGAGTTCGAGTTCGACTTCGAATTGGATTTGAGTTCGACTTCGAGTTCGACTTCGACTTCGAGTTCGACTTCGAGTTCGAATTCGTGGTCTAGGTCGACTTCGATCTCGACTTCGAGTTCGAGTTCCAGTTCGACCTCGAGTTCGACTTCGAGTTTGAATTCGAGGTCGAGTTCCAATTCGAGTTCGAATTTGAGTTCGAGTTCGAATTCGGGTTCGGGTTCGAGTTCGACTTCGATTTCGACTTTCAGTTCGAGTTCCAGTTCGATTTCGAGTTAGATTTCGACTTCGAGCTCGTCTTCGATTTCAATTTCGAGTTCGAGTTCGATTTCGACTTCGAATTCGATTTCAACTTCGAGTTCGACTCTGATTTCGTCTTCGAGTTCGAGTTCGAGTTCGACTTCGAATTGCACTTTGAGTTCGACTTCGAGTTCGACTTCGACCTCGAGTTCGACTTCGAGTTTGAATTCGAGGTCGAGTTCCAGTTCGAGTTCGAATTTGAGTTCGAGTTCCAATTCGAGTTCGACTTCGATTTCGACTTTCAGTTCGAGTTCCAGTTCGATTTCGAGTTAGATTTCGACTTCGAGCTCGACTTCGATTTCAATTTCGAGTTCGAGTTCGATTTCGACTTCGAATTCGATTTCAACTTCGAGTTCGACTCTGATTTCGTCTTCGAGTTCGAGTTCGAGTTCGAGTTCGACTTCGAATTGGACTTTGAGTTCGACTTCGAGTTCGACTTCGACCTCGAGTTCGACTTCGAGTTTGAATTCGAGGTCGAGTTCCAGTTCGAGTTCGAATTTGAGTTCGAGTTCCAATTCGAGTTCGACTTCGATTTCGACTTTCAGTTCGAGTTCCAGTTCGATTTCGAGTTAGATTTCGACTTCGAGCTCGACTTCGATTTCAATTTCGAGTTCGAGTTCGATTTCGACTTCGAATTCGATTTCAACTTCGAGTTCGACTCTGATTTCGTCTTCGAGTTCGAGTTCGAGTTCGACTTCGAATTGGATTTGAGTTCGACTTCGAGTTCGACTTCGACCTCGAGTTCGACTTCGAGTTTGAATTCGAGGTCGAGTTCCAGTTCGAGTTCGAATTTGAGTTCGAGTTCCAATTCGAGTTCGACTTCGATTTCGACTTTCAGTTCGAGTTCCAGTTCGATTTCGAGTTCGCCTTCGAGTTCGAATTCTAGGTCGAGTTCGAGTTCGACTTCGACTTTGAGTTGGACCTCGAGTACGACTTCGAGTTCGAATTCGTGGTCTAGGTCGACTTCGAGTTCGACTTCGAGTTCGAATTCCAGTTCGAGTTCTAGTTCGACTTCGACTTCGAGTTCGACTTCGAGTTCGAATTCGTGGTCTAGGTCGACTTCGAGTTCGACTTCGATCTCGACTTCGAGTTCGAGTTCCAGTTCGACCTCGAGTTCGACTTCGAGTTTGAATTCGAGGTCGAGTTCCAATTCGAGTTCGAATTTGAGTTCGAGTTCGAATTCGGGTTCGGATTCGAGTTCGACTTCGATTTCGACTTTCAGTTCGAGTTCCAGTTCGATTTCTAGTTAGATTTCGACTTCGAGCTCGACTTCGATTTCAATTTCGAGTTCGAGTTCGATTTCGACTTCGAATTCGATTTCAACTTCGAGTTCGACTCTGATTTCGTCTTCGAGTTCGAGTTCGAGTTCGAGTTCGACTTCGAATTGGACTTTGAGTTCGACTTCGAGTTCGACTTCGACCTCGAGTTCGACTTCGAGTTTGAATTCGAGGTCGAGTTCCAGTTCGAGTTCGAATTTGAGTTCGAGTTCCAATTCGAGTTCGACTTCGATTTCGACTTTCAGTTCGAGTTCCAGTTCGATTTCGAGTTAGATTTCGACTTCGAGCTCGACTTCGATTTCAATTTCGAGTTCGAGTTCGATTTCGACTTCGAATTCGATTTCAACTTCGAGTTCGACTCTGATTTCGTCTTCGAGTTCGAGTTCGAGTTCGAGTTCGACTTCGAATTGGACTTTGAGTTCGACTTCGAGTTCGACTTCGACCTCGAGTTCGACTTCGAGTTTGAATTCGAGGTCGAGTTCCAGTTCGAGTTCGAATTTGAGTTCGAGTTCCAATTCGAGTTCGACTTCGATTTCGACTTTCAGTTCGAGTTCCAGTTCGATTTCGAGTTCGCCTTCGAGTTCGAATTCTAGGTCGAGTTCGAGTTCGACTTCGACTTTGAGTTGGACCTCGAGTACGACTTCGAGTTCGAATTCGTGGTCTAGGTCGACTTCGAGTTCGACTTCGAGTTCGAATTCCAGTTCGAGTTCCAGTTCGAGTTCTAGTTCGACTTCGACTTCGAGTTCGACTTCGAGTTCGAATTCGTGGTCTAGGTCGACTTCGAGTTCGACTTCGATCTCGACTTCGAGTTCGAGTTCCATTTCGACCTCGAGTTCGACTTCGAGTTTGAATTCGAGGTCGAGTTCCAATTCGAGTTCGAATTTGAGTTCGAGTTCGAATTCGGGTTCGGGTTCGAGTTCGACTTCGATTTCGACTTTCAGTTCGAGTTCCAGTTCGATTTCGAGTTAGATTTCGACTTCGAGCTCGACTTCGATTTCAATTTCGAGTTCGAGTTCGATTTCGACTTCGAATTCGATTTCAACTTCGAGTTCGACTCTGATTTCGTCTTCGAGTTCGAGTTCGAGTTCGAGTTCGACTTCGAATTGGACTTTGAGTTCGACTTCGAGTTCGACTTCGACCTCGAGTTCGACTTCGAGTTTGAATTCGAGGTCGAGTTCCAGTTCGAGTTCGAATTTGAGTTCGAGTTCCAATTCGAGTTCGACTTCGATTTCGACTTTCAGTTCGAGTTCCAGTTCGATTTCGAGTTCGCCTTCGAGTTCGAATTCGAGGTCGAGTTCGAGTTCGACTTCGACTTTGAGTTGGACCTCGAGTACGACTTCGAGTTCGAATTCGTGGTCTAGGTCGACTTCGAGTTCGACTTCGAGTTCGAATTCCAGTTGGAGTTCTAGTTCGACTTCGACTTCGAGTTCGAGTTCGAATTCGTGGTCTAGGTCGACTTCGAGTTCGACTTCGATCTCGACTTCGAGTTCGAGTTCCAGTTCGACCTCGAGTTCGACTTCGAGTTTGAATTCGAGGTCGAGTTCCAATTCGAGTTCGAATTTGAGTTCGAGTTCGAATTCGGGTTCGGGTTCGAGTTCGACTTCGATTTCGACTTTCAGTTCGAGTTCCAGTTCGATTTCGAGTTAGATTTCGACTTCGAGCTCGACTTCGATTTCAATTTCGAGTTCGAGTTCGATTTCGACTTCGAATTCGATTTCAACTTCGAGTTCGACTCTGATTTCGTCTTCGAGTTCGAGTTGGAGTTCGAGTTCGACTTCGAATTGGACTTTGAGTTCGACTTCGAGTTCGACTTCGACCTCGAGTTCGACTTCGAGTTTGAATTCGAGGTCGAGTTCCAGTTCGAGTTCGAATTTGAGTTCGAGTTCCAATTCGAGTTCGACTTCGATTTCGACTTTCAGTTCGAGTTCCAGTTCGATTTCGAGTTAGATTTCGACTTCGAGCTCGACTTCGATTTCAATTTCGAGTTCGAGTTCGATTTCGACTTCGAATTCGATTTCAACTTCGAGTTCGACTCTGATTTCGTCTTCGAGTTCGAGTTCGAGTTCGAGTTCGACTTCGAATTGGACTTTGAGTTCGACTTCGAGTTCGACTTCGACCTCGAGTTCGACTTCGAGTTTGAATTCGAGGTCGAGTTCCAGTTCGAGTTCGAATTTGAGTTCGAGTTCCAATTCGAGTTCGACTTCGATTTCGACTTTCAGTTCGAGTTCCAGTTCGATTTCGAGTTCGCCTTCGAGTTCGAATTCTAGGTCGAGTTCGAGTTCGACTTCGACTTTGAGTTGGACCTCGAGTACGACTTCGAGTTCGAATTCGTGGTCTAGGTCGACTTCGAGTTCGACTTCGAGTTCGAATACCAGTTCGAGTTCTAGTTCGACTTCGACTTCGAGTTCGACTTCGAGTTCGAATTCGTGGTCTAGGTCGACTTCGAGTTCGACTTCGAGATCGACTTCGATCTCGACTTCGAGTTCGAGTTCCAGTTCGACTTCGAGTTCCAATTCGAGTTCGAATTTGAGTTCGAGTTCAAATTCGGGTTCGGGTTCTAGTTCGACTTCGATTTCGACTTTCAGTTCGAGTTCCAGTTCGATTTCGAGTTAGATTTCGACTTCGAGCTCGACTTCGATTTCAATTTCGAGTTCGAGTTCGATTTCGACTTCGAATTCGATTTCAACTTCGAGTTCGACTCTGATTTCGTCTTCGAGTTCGAGTTCGAGTTCGAGTTCGACTTCGAATTGGACTTTGAGTTCGACTTCGAGTTCGACTTCGACCTCGAGTTCGACTTCGAGTTTGAATTCGAGGTCGAGTTCCAGTTCGAGTTCGAATTTGAGTTCGAGTTCCAATTCGAGTTCGACTTCGATTTCGACTTTCAGTTCGAGTTCCAGTTCGATTTCGAGTTCGCCTTCGAGTTCGACTTCGAGTTCGAATTCCAGTTCGAGTTCTAGTTCGACTTCGACTTCGAGTTCGACTTCGAGTTCGAATTCGTGGTCTAGGTCGACTTCGATCTCGACTTCGAGTTCGAGTTCCAGTTCGACCTCGAGTTCGACTTCGAGTTTGAATTCGAGGTCGAGTTCCAATTCGAGTTCGAATTTGAGTTCGAGTTCGAATTCGGGTTCGGGTTCGAGTTCGACTTCGATTTCGACTTTCAGTTCGAGTTCCAGTTCGATTTCGAGTTAGATTTCGACTTCGAGCTCGTCTTCGATTTCAATTTCGAGTTCGAGTTCGATTTCGACTTCGAATTCGATTTCAACTTCGAGTTCGACTCTGATTTCGTCTTCGAGTTCGAGTTCGAGTTCGAGTTCGACTTCGAATTGGACTTTGAGTTCGACTTCGAGTTCGACTTCGACCTCGAGTTCGACTTCGAGTTTGAATTCGAGGTCGAGTTCCAGTTCGAGTTCGAATTTGAGTTCGAGTTCCAATTCGAGTTCGACTTCGATTTCGACTTTCAGTTCGAGTTCCAGTTCGATTTCGAGTTCGCCTTCGAGTTCGAATTCTAGGTCGAGTTCGAGTTCGACTTCGACTTTGAGTTGGACCTCGAGTACGACTTCGAGTTCGAATTCGTGGTCTAGGTCGACTTCGAGTTCGACTTCGAGTTCGAATTCCAGTTGGAGTTCTAGTTCGACTTCGACTTCGAGTTCGAATTCGTGGTCTAGGTCGACTTCGAGTTCGACTTCGATCTCGACTTCGAGTTCGAGTTCCAGTTCGACCTCGAGTTCGACTTCGAGTTTGAATTCGAGGTCGAGTTCCAGTTCGAGTTCGAATTTGAGTTCGAGTTCCAATTCGAGTTCGACTTCGATTTCGACTTTCAGTTCGAGTTCCAGTTCGATTTCGAGTTAGATTTCCACTTCGAGCTCGACTTCGATTTCAATTTCGAGTTCGAGTTCGATTTCGACTTCGAATTCGATTTCAACTTCGAGTTCGACTCTGATTTCGTCTTCGAGTTCGAGTTCGAGTTCGACTTCGAATTGGACTTTGAGTTCGACTTCGAGTTCGACTTCGACCTCGAGTTCGACTTCGAGTTTGAATTCGAGGTCGAGTTCCAGTTCGAGTTCGAATTTGAGTTCGAGTTCCAATTCGAGTTCGACTTCGATTTCGACTTTCAGTTCGAGTTCCAGTTCGATTTCGAGTTCGCCTTCGAGTTCGAATTCTAGGTCGAGTTCGAGTTCGACTTCGACTTTGAGTTGGACCTCGAGTACGACTTCGAGTTCGAATTCGTGGTCTAGGTCGACTTCGATCTCGACTTCGAGTTCGAGTTCCAGTTCGACCTCGAGTTTGACTTCGAGTTTGAATTCGAGGTCGAGTTCCAATTCGAGTTCGAATTTGAGTTCGAGTTCGAATTCGGGTTCGGGTTCGAGTTCGACTTCGATTTCGACTTTCAGTTCGAGTTCCAGTTCGATTTCGAGTTAGATTTCGACTTCGAGCTCGACTTCGATTTCAATTTCGAGTTCGAGTTCGATTTCGACTTCGAATTCGATTTCAACTTCGAGTTCGACTCTGATTTCGTCTTCGAGTTCGAGTTCGAGTTCGAGTTCGACTTCGAATTGGACTTTGAGTTCGACTTCGAGTTCGACTTCGACCTCGAGTTCGACTTCGAGTTTGAATTCGAGGTCGAGTTCCAGTTCGAGTTCGAATTTGAGTTCGAGTTCCAATTCGAGTTCGACTTCGATTTCGACTTTCAGTTCGAGTTCCAGTTCGATTTCTAGTTAGATTTCGACTTCGAGCTCGACTTCGATTTCAATTTCGAGTTCGAGTTCGATTTCGACTTCGAATTCGATTTCAACTTCGAGTTCGACTCTGATTTCGTCTTCGAGTTCGAGTTCGAGTTCGAGTTCGACTTCGAATTGGACTTTGAGTTCGACTTCGAGTTCGACTTCGACCTCGAGTTCGACTTCGAGTTTGAATTCGAGGTCGAGTTCCAGTTCGAGTTCGAATTTGAGTTCGAGTTCCAATTCGAGTTCGACTTCGATTTCGACTTTCAGTTCGAGTTCCAGTTCGATTTCGAGTTAGATTTCGACTTCGAGCTCGACTTCGATTTCAATTTCGAGTTCGAGTTCGATTTCGACTTCGAATTCGATTTCAACTTCGAGTTCGACTCTGATTTCGTCTTCGAGTTCGAGTTCGAGTTCGAGTTCGACTTCGAATTGGACTTTGAGTTCGACTTCGAGTTCGACTTCGACCTCGAGTTCGACTTCGAGTTTGAATTCGAGGTCGAGTTCCAGTTCGAGTTCGAATTTGAGTTCGAGTTCCAATTCGAGTTCGACTTCGATTTCGACTTTCAGTTCGAGTTCCAGTTCGATTTCGAGTTCGCCTTCGAGTTCGAATTCTAGGTCGAGTTCGAGTTCGACTTCGACTTTGAGTTGGACCTCGAGTACGACTTCGAGTTCGAATTCGTGGTCTAGGTCGAGTTCGAGTTCGACTTCGAGTTCGAATTCCAGTTCGAGTTCTAGTTCGACTTCGACTTCGAGTTCGACTTCGAGTTCGAATTCGTGGTCTAGGTCGACTTCGAGTTCGACTTCGAGATCGACTTCGATCTCGACTTCGAGTTCGAGTTCCAGTTCGACTTCGAGTTCCAATTCGAGTTCGAATTTGAGTTCGAGTTCAAATTCGGGTTCGGGTTCTAGTTCGACTTCGATTTCGACTTTCAGTTCGAGTTCCAGTTCGATTTCGAGTTAGATTTCGACTTCGAGCTCGACTTCGATTTCAATTTCGAGTTCGAGTTCGATTTCGACTTCGAATTCGATTTCAACTTCGAGTTCGACTCTGATTTCGTCTTCGAGTTCGAGTTCGAGTTCGAGTTCGACTTCGAATTGGACTTTGAGTTCGACTTCGAGTTCGACTTCGACCTCGAGTTCGATTTCGAGTTTGAATTCGAGGTCGAGTTCCAGTTCGAGTTCGAATTTGAGTTCGAGTTCCAATTCGAGTTCGACTTCGATTTCGACTTTCAGTTCGAGTTCCAGTTCGATTTCGAGTTCGCCTTCGAGTTCGAATTCGAGGTCTAGGTCGAATTCGAGTTCGACTTCGAGATCGACTTCGATCTCGACTTCGAGTTCGAGTTCCAGTTCGACTTCGAGTTCGAATTCGTGGTCTAGTTCGACTTCGAGTTCGAATTCGTTGTCTAGGTCGACTTCGAGTTCGACTTCGAGTTCGAATTCCAGTTCGAGTTCTAGTTCGACTTCGACTTTGAGTTGGACCTCGAGTTCGACTTCGAGTTTGAATTCGAGGTCGAGTTCCAATTCGAGTTCGAATTGGAGTTCGAGTTCGAATTCGAGATCGGGTTCGAGTTCGACTTCGATTTCGACTTTCAGTTCGAGTTCCAGTTCGATTTCGAGTTAGATTTCGACTTCGAGCTCGACTTCGATTTCAATTTCGAGTTCGAGTTCGATTTCGACTTCGAATTCGATTTCAACTTCGAGTTCGACTCTGATTTCGACTTCGAGTTCGAGTTCGAGTTCGACTTCGAGTTTGAATTCGAGGTCGAGTTCCAATTGGAGTTCGACTTCGATTTCGACTTTCCGTTCGAGTTCCAGTTCGATTTCGAGTTCGCCTTCGAGTTCGAATTCCAGGTCGAGTTCGAGTTCGACTTCGTCTTTGAGTTGGACCTCGAGTTCGACTTCGAGTTCGAATTCTAGGTCTAGGTCGACTTCGAGTTCGACTTCGAGATCGACTTCGATCTCGACTTCGAGTTCGAGTTCCAGTTCGACTTCGAGTTCCAATTCGAGTTCGAATTTGAGTTCGAGTTCAAATTCGGGTTCGGGTTCGAGTTCGACTTCGATTTCGACTTTCAGTTCGAGTTCCAGTTCGATTTCGAGTTAGATTTCGACTTCGAGCTCGACTTCGATTTCAATTTCGAGTTCGAGTTCGATTTCGACTTCGAATTCGATTTCAACTTCGAGTTCGACTCTGATTTCGTCTTCGAGTTCGAGTTCGAGTTCGAGTTCGACTTCGAATTGGACTTTGAGTTCGACTTCGAGTTCGACTTCGACCTCGAGTTCGACTTCGAGTTTGAATTCGAGGTCGAGTTCCAGTTCGAGTTCGAATTTGAGTTCGAGTTCCAATTCGAGTTCGACTTCGATTTCGACTTTCAGTTCGAGTTCCAGTTCGATTTCGAGTTCGCCTTCGAGTTCGAATTCGAGGTCTAGGTCGAATTCGAGTTCGACTTCGAGATCGACTTCGATCTCGACTTCGAGTTCGAGTTCCAGTTCGACTTCGAGTTCGAATTCGTGGTCTAGTTCGACTTCGAGTTCGACTTCGAGTTCGAATTCCAGTTCGAGTTCTAGTTCGACTTCGACTTTGAGTTGGACCTCGAGTTCGACTTCGAGTTCGAATTCGAGGTCTAGGTCGAATTCGAGTTCGACTTCGAGATCGACTTCGATCTCGACTTCGAGTTCGAGTTCCAGTTCGACTTCGAGTTCGAATTCGTGGTCTAGGTCGACTTCGAGTTCGACTTCGAGTTCGAATTCCAGTTCGAGTTCTAGTTCGACTTCGACTTCGAGTTCGACTTCGAGTTCGAATTCGTGGTCTAGGTCGACTTCGAGTTCGACTTCGATCTCGACTTCGAGTTCGAGTTCCAGTTCGACTTCGATTTCGACTTTCAGTTCGAGTTCCAGTTCGATTTCGAGTTAGATTTCGACTTCGAGCTCGACTTCGATTTCAATTTCGAGTTCGAGTTCGATTTCGACTTCGAATTCGATTTCAACTTCGAGTTCGAGTTCGATTTCGACTTCGAATTCGATTTCAACTTCGAGTTCGACTCTGATTTCGACTTCGACTTCGAGTTCGAGTTCGAGTTCGACTTCGACCTCGAGTTCGACTTCGAGTTTGAATTCGAGGTCGAGTTCCAATTCGAGTTCGAATTTGAGTTCGAGTTCCAATTCGAGTTCGACTTCGATTTCGACTTTCAGTTCGAGTTCCAGTTCGATTTCGAGTTCGCCTTCGAGTTCGAATTCGAGGTCGAGTTCCAATTCGAGTTCGAATTTGAGTTGGAGTTCGAATTCGAGGTCGAGTTCCAGTTCGAGTTCGAATTTGAGTTCGAGTTCCAATTCGAGTTCGACTTCGATTTCGACTTTCAGTTCGAGTTCCAGTTCGATTTCGAGTTCCAGTTCGACTTCGAGTTCGAGTGCGAGTTCGAGTTCGACTTCGACTTTGAGTTGGACCTCGAGTTCGACTTCGAGTTCGAATTCGAGGTCGAGTTCGAATTCGAATTCGAATTTGAGTTCCAGTTCGAATTTTGAGTTCGGGATCGACTTCCAGTTCGAATTCGAGTTTGACTTCGAGTTCGACTTCGAGTTCGTGTTCGACTTCAGGTTCGACTTCGATTTCGACTTCAGGTTCGACTTCGATTTCAACTTCGACTTCGAGTTCGAGTTCGACCTCGAGTTTGAGTTCGAGTTTGCCATCGAGTTCGTCTTCGAGTTCAATTTCGACTTCGAATTCTATTTCGACTTGGAGTTCGAGTTCGAGTTCGATTTCGAATTGAAATTTGATGCGAGTTTGCGGGTAGTGGGTAAAATATCCCTCTAGTGTTTGTGGATCTCGTACTGGAGATGCAGTATCACTTTACCCTGCCACTTTGTTTTTGGCCCACGTCATCATCATCTCGGTCCTCGCATTAGAGTTAGGGTCTTCGAGTTTGATATCGAGGTCATCTTCGAGTTCGATTTCGACTTCGACTTCAATTTCGACTTGGAGTTCGAGTTCAAGTTCGACTTCGAATTGGACTTTGATGCGAGTTTGCGGATAGTGGGCAAAATATCCCTCTAGTGTTTGTGGATCTCGTACTGCAGATGCAGTATCACTTTACCCTGCCACTTTGTTTTTGGTCCACGTCATCATCATCTCGCTCCTTGCATTAGGGTTAGCATCTTCGAGTTCGACTTCGAGTTCGTCTTCAGTTGGACTTCGAGTTCGACTTCGAGTTGGAGTTGGAGATCCAGTTCTAGTTCGAGTTCGAGTTCGACTTCGATTTCGATTTCGACTTCGTGATCGAGTTCGAGTTCGATTTCGACTTCGAGTTCGAGTTCGACTTCGAGTTCGACTTCGAATTGGACCTCGAGTTCAACTTCGAGTTCGTCTTCCATTTGGACTTTGAGTTCGACTTCGATGCGAGTATGCGGGCAGTGGACAAAATATCCCTCTAGAGATTGTGGGTCTCGTACTGGAGATGCAGTATCACTTTACCCTGCCACTTTGTTTTGGTCCACGTCATCATCATCTCGCTCCTTGCATTAGGGTTAGCATCTTCGAGTTCGACTTCGAGTTCGTCTTCCAGTTGGACTTCGAGTTCGACTTCGAGTTGGAGTTGGAGATCCAGTTCTAGTTCGAGTTCGAGTTCGACTTCGATTTCGATTTCGACTTCGTGATCGAGTTCGAGTTCGATTTTCGACTTCGAGTTCGAGTTCGACTTCGAGTTCGCCTTCGAATTGGACTTCGAGTTCGACTTCGAATTGGACCTCGAGTTTAACTTCGAGTTCGTCTTCCATTTGGACTTTGAGTTCGACTTCGATGCGAGTATGCGGGCAGTGGACAAAATATCCCTCTAGAGATTGTGGGTCTCGTACTGGAGATGCAGTATCACTTTACCCTGCACTTTGTTTTTGGTCCACGCGTCATCATCATCTCGCTCCTTGCATTAGGGTTAGCATCTTCGAGTTCGACTTCGAGTTCGTCTTCCAGTTGGACTTCGAGTTCGACTTCGAGTTGGAGTTGGAGATCCAGTTCTAGTTCGAGCTCGAGTTCGACTTCGATTTCGATTTCGACTTCGTGATCGAGTTCGAGTTCGATTTCGACTTCGAGTTCGAGTTCGACTTCGAATTGGACCTCGAGTTCAACTTCGAGTTCGTCTTCCATTTGGACTTTGAGTTCGACTTCGATGCGAGTATGCGGGCAGTGGACAAAATATCCCTCTAGAGATTGTGGGTCTCGTACTGGAGATGCAGTATCACTTTACCCTGCCACTTTGTTTTTGGTCCACGTCATCATCATCTCGCTCCTTGCATTAGGGTTAGCATCTTCGAGTTCGACTTCGATTTCGACTTTCAGTTCGAGTTCCAGTTCGATTTCGAGTTAGATTTCGACTTCGAGCTCGACTTCGATTTCAATTTCGAGTTCGAGTTCGATTTCGACTTCGAATTCGATTTCAACTTCGAGTTCGACTCTGATTTCGACTTCGACTTCGAGTTCGAGTTCGAGTTCGACTTCGACCTCGAGTTCGACTTCGAGTTTGAATTCGAGGTCGAGTTCCAATTCGAGTTCGAATTTGAGTTCGAGTTCCAATTCGAGTTCGACTTCGATTTCGACTTTCAGTTCGAGTTCCAGTTCGATTTCGAGTTCGCCTTCGAGTTCGAATTCCAGGTCGAGTTTGAGTTCGACTTCGACTTTGAGTTGGACCTCGAGTTCGACTTCGAGTTCGAATTCGAGGTCTAGGTCGACTTTGAGTTCGACTGCGAGTTCGAATTCCAGTTCGAGTTCTAGTTCGACTTCGACTTTGAGTTGGACCTCGAGTTCGACTTCGAATTCGAATTTGAGTTGGAGTTCGAATTTCGAGTTCGGGTTCGACTTCCAGTTCGAATTCGAGTTCGACTTCGATCTCGACTTCGAGTTCGAGTTCCAGTTCGACTTCGAGTTCGACTTCGAGTTCGAATTCCAGTTCGAGTTCGACTTCGACTTTGAGTTGGACCTCGAGTTCGACCTCGAATTCGACTTCGAGTTTGAATTCGAGGTCGAGTTCCAATTCGAGTTCGACTTCGATTTCGACTTTCAGTTCGAGTTCCAGTTCTATTTCGAGTTCGCCTTCGAGTTCGAATTCTAGGTCGAGTTCGAGTTCGACTTCGACTTTGAGTTGGACCTCGAGTTCGACTTCGAGTTCGAATTCGAGGTCTAGGTCGAATTCGAGTTCGACTTCGAGATCGACTTCGATCTCGACTTCGAGTTCGAGTTCCAGTTCGACTTCGAGTTCGAATTCGTGGTCTAGGTCGACTTCGAGTTCGACTTCGAGTTCGAATTCCAGTTCGAGTTCTAGTTCGACTTCGACTTTGAGTTGGACCTCGAGTTCGACTTCGAGTTCGAATTCGTGGTGTAGGTCGACTTCGAGTTCGACTTCGAGTTCGAATTCCAGTTCGAGTTCTAGTTCGACTTCGACTTTGAGTTGGACCTCGAGTTCGACTTCGAGTTCGAATTCGAGGTCGAGTTCGAATTCGAATTCGAATTTGAGTTGGAGTTCGAATTTCGAGTTCGGTTCGACTTCCAGTTCGAATTCGAGTTCGACTTCGATCTCGACTTCGAGTTCGAGTTCCAGTTCGACTTCGAGTTCGAATTCCAGTTCGTTCTAGTTCGACTTCGACTTTGAGTTGGACCTCGAGTTCGACTTCGAGTTCGAATTCGAGGTCTAGGTCGACTTTGAGTTCGACTGCGAGTTCGAATTCCAGTTCGAGTTCTAGTTCGACTTCGACTTTGAGTTGGACCTCGAGTTCGACTTCGAATTCGAATTTGAGTTGGAGTTCGAATTTCGAGTTCGGGTTCGACTTCCAGTTCGAATTCGAGTTCGACTTCGATCTCGACTTCGAGTTCGAGTTCCAGTTCGACTTCGAGTTCGACTTCGAGTTCGAATTCCAGTTCGAGTTCTAGTTCGACTTCGACTTTGAGTTGGACCTCGAGTTCGACCTCGAATTCGACTTCGAGTTTGAATTCGAGGTCGAGTTCCAATTCGAGTTCGACTTCGATTTCGACTTTCAGTTCGAGTTCCAGTTCG
This sequence comes from Mobula birostris, assembly GCF_030028105.1. Lineage (NCBI taxonomy): Eukaryota > Metazoa > Chordata > Chondrichthyes > Myliobatiformes > Myliobatidae > Mobula > Mobula birostris. The sequence continues at coordinate 128,877 of NW_027278517.1, forward strand.
ATTTCGAGTTCGCCTTCGAGTTCGAATTCTAGGTCGAGTTCGAGTTCGACTTCGACTTTGAGTTGGACCTCGAGTTCGACTTCGAGTTCGAATTCGAGGTCTAGGTCGAATTCGAGTTCGACTTCGAGATCGACTTCGATCTCGACTTCGAGTTCGAGTTCCAGTTCGACTTCGAGTTCGAATTCGTGGTCTAGGTCGACTTCGAGTTCGACTTCGAGTTCGAATTCCAGTTCGAGTTCTAGTTCGACTTCGACTTTGAGTTGGACCTCGAGTTCGACTTCGAGTTCGAATTCGTGGTGTAGGTCGACTTCGAGTTCGACTTCGAGTTCGAATTCCAGTTCGAGTTCTAGTTCGACTTCGACTTTGAGTTGGACCTCGACTTCGACTTCGAGTTCGAATTCGAGGTCGAGTTCGAATTCGAATTCGAATTTGAGTTGGAGTTCGAATTTCGAGTTCGGGTTCGACTTCCAGTTCGAATTCGAGTTCGACTTCGATCTCGACTTCGAGTTCGAGTTCCAGTTCGACTTCGAGTTCGACTTCGAGTTCGAATTCCAGTTCGAGTTCTAGTTCGACTTCGACTTTGAGTTGGACCTCGAGTTCGACCTCGAATTCGACTTCGAGTTTGAATTCGAGGTCGAGTTCCAATTCGAGTTCGAATTGGAGTTCGAGTTCGAATTCGAGATCGGGTTCGAGTTCGACTTCGATTTCGACTTTCAGTTCGAGTTCCAGTTCGATTTCGAGTTAGATTTCGACTTCGAGCTCGACTTCGATTTCAATTTCGAGTTCGAGTTCGATTCGACTTCGAATTCGATTTCAACTTCGAGTTCGAGTTCGATTTCGACTTCGAATTCGATTTCAACTTCGAGTTCGACTCTGATTTCGACTTCGACTTCGAGTTCGAGTTCGAGTTCGACTTCGACCTCGAGTTCGACTTCGAGTTTGAATTCGAGGTCGAGTTCCAATTCGAGTTCGAATTTGAGTTCGAGTTCCAATTCGAGTTCGACTTCGATTTCGACTTTCAGTTCGAGTTCCAGTTCGATTTCGAGTTCGCCTTCGAGTTCGAATTCGAGGTCGAGTTCCAATTCGAGTTCGAATTTGAGTTGGAGTTCGAATTCGAGGTCGAGTTCCAGTTCGAGTTCGAATTTGAGTTCGAGTTCCAATTCGAGTTCGACTTCGATTTCGACTTTCAGTTCGAGTTCCAGTTCGACCTCGAGCTCGACTTCGAGTTCGAATTCGTGGTCTAGGTCGACTTCGAGTTCGACTTCGATCTCGACTTCGAGTTCGAGTTCCAGTTCGACCTCGAGTTCGACTTCGAGTTTGAATTCGAGGTCGAGTTCCAATTCGAGTTCGAATTTGAGCTCGAGTTCGAATTCGGGTTCGGGTTCGAGTTCGACTTCGATTTCGACTTTCAGTTCGAGTTCCAGTTCGATTTCGAGTTAGATTTCGACTTCGAGCTCGACTTCGATTTCAATTTCGAGTTCGAGTTCGATTTCGACTTCGAATTCGATTTCAACTTCGAGTTCGACTCTGATTTCGTCTTCGAGTTCGAGTTCGAGTTCGAGTTCGACTTCGAATTGGACTTTGAGTTCGACTTCGAGTTCGACTTCGACCTCGAGTTCGACTTCGAGTTTGAATTCGAGGTCGAGTTCCAGTTCGAGTTCAAATTTGAGTTCGAGTTCCAATTCGAGTTCGACTTCGATTTCGACTTTCAGTTCGAGTTCCAGTTCGATTTCGAGTTCGCCTTCGAGTTCGAATTCCAGGTCGAGTTCGAGTTCGACTTCGACTTTGAGTTGGACCTCGAGTTCGACTTCGAGTTCGAATTCGAGGTCGAGTTCGAATTCGAATTCGAATTTGAGTTGGAGTTCGAATTTCGAGTTCGGGTTCGACTTCCAGTTCGAATTCGAGTTCGACTTCGATCTCAACTTCGAGTTCGAATTCTAGGTCGACTTCGAGTTCGACTTCGAGTTCGAATTCCAGTTCGAGTTCTAGTTCGACTTCGACTTTGAGTTGCACCTCGAGTTCGACTTCGAGTTCGAATTCGAGGTCGAGTTCGAATTCGAATTCGAATTTGAGTTGGAGTTCGAATTTCGATTTCGGGTTCGACTTCCAGTTCGAATTTCGAGTTCGACTTCGATCTCGACTTCGAGTTCGAGTTCCAGTTCGACTTCGAGTTCGACTTCGAGTTCGAATTCCAGTTCGAGTTCTAGTTCGACTTCGACTTTGAGTTGGACCTCGAGTTCGACTTCGAGTTCGAATTCGTGGTGTAGGTCGACTTCGAGTTCGACTTCGAGTTCGAATTCCAGTTCGAGTTCTAGTTCGACTTCGACTTTGAGTTGGACCTCGAGTTCGACTTCGTGTTCGAATTCGAGGTCGAGTTCGAATTCGAATTCGAATTTGAGTTGGAGTTCGAATTTCGAGTTCGGGTTCGACTTCCAGTTCGAATTCGAGTTCGACTTCGATCTCGACTTCGAGTTCGAGTTCCAGTTCGACTTCGAGTTCGACTTCGAGTTCGAATTCCAGTTCGAGTTCTAGTTCGACTTCGACTTTGAGTTGGACCTCGAGTTCGACCTCGAATTCGACTTCGAGTTTGAATTCGAGGTCGAGTTCCAATTCGAGTTCGAATTGGAGTTCGAGTTCGAATTCGAGATCGGGTTCGAGTTCGACTTCGATTTCGACTTTCAGTTCGAGTTCCTGTTCGATTTCGAGTTAGATTTCGACTTCGAGCTCGACTTCGATTTCAATTTCGAGTTCGAGTTCGATTTCGACTTCGCCCTCGAGTTCGACTTCGAGTTTGAATTCGAGGTCGAGTTCCAGTTCGAGTTCGAATTTGAGTTCGAGTTCCAATTCGAGTTCGACTTCGATTTCGACTTTCAGTTCGAGTTCCAGTTCGATTTCGAGTTCGCCTTCGAGTTCGAATTCTAGGTCGAGTTCGAGTTCGACTTCGACTTTGAGTTGGACCTCGAGTTCGACTTCGAGTTCGAATTCGTGGTCTAGGTCGACTTCGAGTTCGACTTCGAGTTCGAATTCCAGTTCGAGTTCTAGTTCGACTTCGACTTCGAGTTCGACTTCGAGTTCGAATTCGTGGTCTAGGTCGACTTCGAGTTCGACTTCGATCTCGACTTCGAGTTCGAGTTCCAGTTCGACCTCGAGTTCGACTTCGAGTTTGAATTCGAGGTCGAGTTCCAATTCGAGTTCGAATTTGAGTTCGAGTTCCAATTCGAGTTCGACTTCGATTTCGACTTTCAGTTCGAGTTCCAGTTCGACCTCGAGTTCGACTTCGAGTTCGAATTCGTGGTCTAGGTCGACTTCGAGTTCGACTTCGATCTCGACTTCGAGTTCGAGTTCCAGTTCGACCTCGAGTTCGACTTCGAGTTTGAATTCGAGGTCGAGTTCCAATTCGAGTTCGAATTTGAGTTCGAGTTCGAATTCGGGTTCGGGTTCGAGTTCGACTTCGATTTCGACTTTCAGTTCGAGTTCCAGTTCGATTTCGAGTTAGATTTCGACTTCGAGCTCGACTTCGATTTCAATTTCGAGTTCGAGTTCGATTTCGACTTCGAATTCGAGTTCGAGTTCGACTTCGAGCTCGACTTCGATTTCGACTTTGATTTGGACTTGGAGTTGGATTTCGAGTTGGACTTCTAGTTCGAGTTCCAGTTCGACTTCGAGTTCGACTTCGAGTTCGAATTCCAGTTCGAGTTCTAGTTCGACTTCGACTTTGAGTTGGACCTCGAGTTCGACTTCGAGTTCGAATTCGTGGTGTAGGTCGACTTCGAGTTCGACTTCGAGTTCGAATTCCAGTTCGAGTTCTAGTTCGACTTCGACTTTGAGTTGGACCTCGACTTCGACTTCGAGTTCGAATTCGAGGTCGAGTTCGAATTCGAATTCGAATTTGAGTTGGAGTTCGAATTTCGAGTTCGGGTTCGACTTCCAGTTCGAATTCGAGTTCGACTTCGATCTCGACTTCGAGTTCGAGTTCCAGTTCGACTTCGAGTTCGACTTCGAGTTCGAATTCCAGTTCGAGTTCTAGTTCGACTTCGACTTTGAGTTGGACCTCGAGTTCGACCTCGAATTCGACTTCGAGTTTGAATTCGAGGTCGAGTTCCAATTCGAGTTCGAATTGGAGTTCGAGTTCGAATTCGAGATCGGGTTCGAGTTCGACTTCGATTTCGACTTTCAGTTCGAGTTCCAGTTCGATTTCGAGTTAGATTTCGACTTCGAGCTCGACTTCGATTTCAATTTCGAGTTCGAGTTCGATTTCGACTTCGAATTCGATTTCAACTTCGAGTTCGACTCTGATTTCGACTTCGACTTCGACTTTGAGTTGGACCTCGAGTTCGACTTCGAGTTCGAATTCGTGGTGTAGGTCGACTTCGAGTTCGAATTCGTGGTGTAGGTCGACTTCGAGTTCGACTTCGAGTTCGAATTCCAGTTCGAGTTCTAGTTCGACTTCGACTTTGAGTTGGACCTCGAGTTCGACTTCGAGTTCGAATTCGAGGTCGAGTTCGAATTCGAATTCGATTTCGAATTTGAGTTGGAGTTCGAATTTCGAGTTCGGGATCGACTTCCGGTTCGAATTCGAGTTCGACTTCGATCTCGACTTCGAGTTCGAGTTCCAGTTCGACTTCGAGTTCGACTTCGAGTTCGAATTCCAGTTCGAGTTCTAGTTCGACTTCGACTTTGAGTTGGACCTCGAGTTCGACTTCGAGTTCGAATTCGAGGTCTAGGTCGACTTCGAGTTCGACTTCGAGATCGACTTCGATCTCGACTTCGAGTTCGAGTTCCAGTTCGACTTCGAGTTGGAGTTGGAGATCCAGTTCTAGTTCGAGTTCGAGTTCGTGTTCGACTTCGAGTTCGACTTCGACCTCGAGTTCGAGTTCGAGTTCGACTTCGAATTCGAGTTCGAGTTCGACTTCGAGCTCGACTTCGATTTCGACTTCGATTTGGACTTGGAGTTGGATTTCGAGGTGGACTTCTAGTTTAAGGTCGAGTTCGAGTTCGAATTCGAGGTCGAGTTCGACTTCGAGTTCGACTTCCAGTTCGAATTCCAGTTTGAGTTCGATTTCGAATTCGAGTTCGAATTTGAGTTCGAGTTCGAATTCGAGGTCGAGTTCGAATTCGTGTTCGCGTTCGAGTTCGACTTCGATTTCGACTTCGAGTTCCACTTCGAGCTCGACTTCAATTTCGACTTCGAGTTCGAGTTCGAGTACAACTTCGAGTTCGACTTCGATTTCGACTTCGAGTTCGAGTTCCAGTTCGACTTCGAGTTCGAGTGCGAGTTCGAGTTCGACTTCGACTTTGAGTTGGACCTCGAGTTCGACTTCGAGTTCGAATTCGAGGTCGAGTTCGAATTCGAATTCGAATTTGAGTTCCAGTTCGAATTTTGAGTTCGGGATCGACTTCCAGTTCGAATTCGAGTTTGACTTCGAGTTCGACTTCGAGTTCGTGTTCGACTTCAGGTTCGACTTCGATTTCGACTTCAGGTTCGACTTCGATTTCAACTTCGACTTCGAGTTCGAGTTCGACCTCGAGTTTGAGTTCGAGTTTGCCATCGAGTTCGTCTTCGAGTTCAATTTCGACTTCGAATTCTATTTCGACTTGGAGTTCGAGTTCGAGTTCGATTTCGAATTGAAATTTGATGCGAGTTTGCGGGTAGTGGGTAAAATATCCCTCTAGTGTTTGTGGATCTCGTACTGGAGATGCAGTATCACTTTACCCTGCCACTTTGTTTTTGGCCCACGTCATCATCATCTCGGTCCTCGCATTAGAGTTAGGGTCTTCGAGTTTGATATCGAGGTCATCTTCGAGTTCGATTTCGACTTCGACTTCAATTTCGACTTGGAGTTCGAGTTCAAGTTCGACTTCGAATTGGACTTTGATGCGAGTTTGCGGATAGTGGGCAAAATATCCCTCTAGTGTTTGTGGATCTCGTACTGCAGATGCAGTATCACTTTACCCTGCCACTTTGTTTTTGGTCCACGTCATCATCATCTCGCTCCTTGCATTAGGGTTAGCATCTTCGAGTTCGACTTCGAGTTCGTCTTCCAGTTGGACTTCGAGTTCGACTTCGAGTTGGAGTTGGAGATCCAGTTCTAGTTCGAGTTCGAGTTCGACTTCGATTTCGATTTCGACTTCGTGATCGAGTTCGAGTTCGATTTCGACTTCGAGTTCGAGTTCGACTTCGAGTTCGACTTCGAATTGGACCTCGAGTTCAACTTCGAGTTCGTCTTCCATTTGGACTTTGAGTTCGACTTCGATGCGAGTATGCGGGCAGTGGACAAAATATCCCTCTAGAGATTGTGGGTCTCGTACTGGAGATGCAGTATCACTTTACCCTGCCACTTTGTTTTTGGTCCACGTCATCATCATCTCGCTCCTTGCATTAGGGTTAGCATCTTCGAGTTCGACTTCGAGTTCGTCTTCCAGTTGGACTTCGAGTTCGACTTCGAGTTGGAGTTGGAGATCCAGTTCTAGTTCGAGTTCGAGTTCGACTTCGATTTCGATTTCGACTTCGTGATCGAGTTCGACTTCGATTTCGATTTCGACTTCGTGATCGAGTTCGAGTTCGATTTCGACTTCGAGTTCGAGTTCGACTTCGAATTGGACCTCGAGTTCAACTTCGAGTTCGTCTTCCATTTGGACTTTGAGTTCGACTTCGATGCGAGTATGCGGGCAGTGGACAAAATATCCCTCTAGAGATTGTGGGTCTCGTACTGGAGATGCAGTATCACTTTACCCTGCCACTTTGTTTTTGGTCCACGTCATCATCATCTCGCTCCTTGCATTAGGGTTAGCATCTTCGAGTTCGACTTCGAGTTCGTCTTCCAGTTGGACTTCGAGTTCGACTTCGAGTTGGAGTTGGAGATCCAGTTCTAGTTCGAGTTCGAGTTCGAGTTCGACTTCGAATTCGAGTTCGAGTTCGACTTCGAGCTCGACTTCGATTTCGACTTTGATTTGGACTTGGAGTTGGATTTCGAGTTGGACTTCTAGTTCGAGTTCCAGTTCGACTTCGAGTTCGACTTCGAGTTCGAATTCCAGTTCGAGTTCTAGTTCGACTTCGACTTTGAGTTGGACCTCGAGTTCGACTTCGAGTTCGAATTCGTGGTGTAGGTCGACTTCGAGTTCGACTTCGAGTTCGAATTCCAGTTCGAGTTCTAGTTCGACTTCGACTTTGAGTTGGACCTCGACTTCGACTTCGAGTTCGAATTCGAGGTCGAGTTCGAATTCGAATTCGAATTTGAGTTGGAGTTCGAATTTCGAGTTCGGGTTCGACTTCCAGTTCGAATTCGAGTTCGACTTCGATCTCGACTTCGAGTTCGAGTTCCAGTTCGACTTCGAGTTCGACTTCGAGTTCGAATTCCAGTTCGAGTTCTAGTTCGACTTCGACTTTGAGTTGGACCTCGAGTTCGACCTCGAATTCGACTTCGAGTTTGAATTCGAGGTCGAGTTCCAATTCGAGTTCGAATTGGAGTTCGAGTTCGAATTCGAGATCGGGTTCGAGTTCGACTTCGATTTCGACTTTCAGTTCGAGTTCCAGTTCGATTTCGAGTTAGATTTCGACTTCGAGCTCGACTTCGATTTCAATTTCGAGTTCGAGTTCGATTTCGACTTCGAATTCGATTTCAACTTCGAGTTCGACTCTGATTTCGACTTCGACTTCGACTTTGAGTTGGACCTCGAGTTCGACTTCGAGTTCGAATTCGTGGTGTAGGTCGACTTCGAGTTCGAATTCGTGGTGTAGGTCGACTTCGAGTTCGACTTCGAGTTCGAATTCCAGTTCGAGTTCTAGTTCGACTTCGACTTTGAGTTGGACCTCGAGTTCGACTTCGAGTTCGAATTCGAGGTCGAGTTCGAATTCGAATTCGATTTCGAATTTGAGTTGGAGTTCGAATTTCGAGTTCGGGATCGACTTCCGGTTCGAATTCGAGTTCGACTTCGATCTCGACTTCGAGTTCGAGTTCCAGTTCGACTTCGAGTTCGACTTCGAGTTCGAATTCCAGTTCGAGTTCTAGTTCGACTTCGACTTTGAGTTGGACCTCGAGTTCGACTTCGAGTTCGAATTCGAGGTCTAGGTCGACTTCGAGTTCGACTTCGAGATCGACTTCGATCTCGACTTCGAGTTCGAGTTCCAGTTCGACTTCGAGTTGGAGTTGGAGATCCAGTTCTAGTTCGAGTTCGAGTTCGTGTTCGACTTCGAGTTCGACTTCGACCTCGAGTTCGAGTTCGAGTTCGACTTCGAATTCGAGTTCGAGTTCGACTTCGAGCTCGACTTCGATTTCGACTTCGATTTGGACTTGGAGTTGGATTTCGAGGTGGACTTCTAGTTTAAGGTCGAGTTCGAGTTCGAATTCGAGGTCGAGTTCGACTTCGAGTTCGACTTCCAGTTCGAATTCCAGTTTGAGTTCGATTTCGAATTCGAGTTCGAATTTGAGTTCGAGTTCGAATTCGAGGTCGAGTTCGAATTCGTGTTCGCGTTCGAGTTCGACTTCGATTTCGACTTCGAGTTCCACTTCGAGCTCGACTTCAATTTCGACTTCGAGTTCGAGTTCGAGTACAACTTCGAGTTCGACTTCGATTTCGACTTCGAGTTCGAGTTCCAGTTCGACTTCGAGTTCGAGTGCGAGTTCGAGTTCGACTTCGACTTTGAGTTGGACCTCGAGTTCGACTTCGAGTTCGAATTCGAGGTCGAGTTCGAATTCGAATTCGAATTTGAGTTCCAGTTCGAATTTTGAGTTCGGGATCGACTTCCAGTTCGAATTCGAGTTTGACTTCGAGTTCGACTTCGAGTTCGTGTTCGACTTCAGGTTCGACTTCGATTTCGACTTCAGGTTCGACTTCGATTTCAACTTCGACTTCGAGTTCGAGTTCGACCTCGAGTTTGAGTTCGAGTTTGCCATCGAGTTCGTCTTCGAGTTCAATTTCGACTTCGAATTCTATTTCGACTTGGAGTTCGAGTTCGAGTTCGATTTCGAATTGAAATTTGATGCGAGTTTGCGGGTAGTGGTAAAATATCCCTCTAGTGTTTGTGGATCTCGTACTGGAGATGCAGTATCACTTTACCCTGCCACTTTGTTTTTGGCCCACGTCATCATCATCTCGGTCCTCGCATTAGAGTTAGGGTCTTCGAGTTTGATATCGAGGTCATCTTCGAGTTCGATTTCGACTTCGACTTCAATTTCGACTTGGAGTTCGAGTTCAAGTTCGACTTCGAATTGGACTTTGATGCGAGTTTGCGGATAGTGGGCAAAATATCCCTCTAGTGTTTGTGGATCTCGTACTGCAGATGCAGTATCACTTTACCCTGCCACTTTGTTTTTGGTCCACGTCATCATCATCTCGCTCCTTGCATTAGGGTTAGCATCTTCGAGTTCGACTTCGAGTTCGTCTTCCAGTTGGACTTCGAGTTCGACTTCGAGTTGGAGTTGGAGATCCAGTTCTAGTTCGAGTTCGAGTTCGACTTCGATTTCGATTTCGACTTCGTGATCGAGTTCGAGTTCGATTTCGACTTCGAGTTCGAGTTCGACTTCGAGTTCGACTTCGAATTGGACCTCGAGTTCAACTTCGAGTTCGTCTTCCATTTGGACTTTGAGTTCGACTTCGATGCGAGTATGCGGGCAGTGGACAAAATATCCCTCTAGAGATTGTGGGTCTCGTACTGGAGATGCAGTATCACTTTACCCTGCCACTTTGTTTTTGGTCCACGTCATCATCATCTCGCTCCTTGCATTAGGGTTAGCATCTTCGAGTTCGACTTCGAGTTCGTCTTCCAGTTGGACTTCGAGTTCGACTTCGAGTTGGAGTTGGAGATCCAGTTCTAGTTCGAGTTCGAGTTCGACTTCGATTTCGATTTCGACTTCGTGATCGAGTTCGAGTTCGATTTCGACTTCGAGTTCGAGTTCGACTTCGAGTTCGCCTTCGAATTGGACTTCGAGTTCGACTTCGAATTGGACCTCGAGTTCAACTTCGAGTTCGTCTTCCATTTGGACTTTGAGTTCGACTTCGATGCGAGTATGCGGGCAGTGGACAAAATATCCCTCTAGAGATTGTGGGTCTCGTACTGGAGATGCAGTATCACTTTACCCTGCCACTTTGTTTTTGGTCCACGTCATCATCATCTCGCTCCTTGCATTAGGGTTAGCATCTTCGAGTTCGACTTCGAGTTCGTCTTCCAGTTGGACTTCGAGTTCGACTTCGAGTTGGAGTTGGAGATCCAGTTCTAGTTCGAGCTCGAGTTCGACTTCGATTTCGATTTCGACTTCGTGATCGAGTTCGAGTTCGATTTCGACTTCGAGTTCGAGTTCGACTTCGAATTGGACCTCGAGTTCAACTTCGAGTTCGTCTTCCATTTGGACTTTGAGTTCGACTTCGATGCGAGTATGCGGGCAGTGGACAAAATATCCCTCTAGAGATTGTGGGTCTCGTACTGGAGATGCAGTATCACTTTACCCTGCCACTTTGTTTTTGGTCCACGTCATCATCATCTCGCTCCTTGCATTAGGGTTAGCATCTTCGAGTTCGACTTCGAGTTCGTCTTCCAGTTGGACTTCGAGTTCGACTTCGAGTTGGAGTTGGAGATCCAGTTCTAGTTCGAGTTCGAGTTCGAGTTCGACTTCGAATTCGAGTTCGAGTTCGACTTCGAGCTCGACTTCGATTTCGACTTTGATTTGGACTTGGAGTTGGATTTCGAGTTGGACTTCTAGTTCGAGTTCCAGTTCGACTTCGAGTTCGACTTCGAGTTCGAATTCCAGTTCGAGTTCTAGTTCGACTTCGACTTTGAGTTGGACCTCGAGTTCGACTTCGAGTTCGAATTCGTGGTGTAGGTCGACTTCGAGTTCGACTTCGAGTTCGAATTCCAGTTCGAGTTCTAGTTCGACTTCGACTTTGAGTTGGACCTCGAGTTCGACTTCGAGTTCGAATTCGAGGTCGAGTTCGAATTCGAATTCGAATTTGAGTTGGAGTTCGAATTTCGAGTTCGGGTTCGACTTCCAGTTCGAATTCGAGTTCGACTTCGATCTCGACTTCGAGTTCGAGTTCCAGTTCGACTTCGAGTTCGACTTCGAGTTCGAATTCCAGTTCGAGTTCTAGTTCGACTTCGACTTTGAGTTGGACCTCGAGTTCGACCTCGAATTCGACTTCGAGTTTGAATTCGAGGTCGAGTTCCAATTCGAGTTCGAATTGGAGTTCGAGTTCGAATTCGAGATCGGGTTCGAGTTCGACTTCGATTTCGACTTTCAGTTCGAGTTCCAGTTCGATTTCGAGTTAGATTTCGACTTCGAGCTCGACTTCGATTTCAATTTCGAGTTCGAGTTCGATTTCGACTTCGAATTCGATTTCAACTTCGAGTTCGACTCTGATTTCGACTTCGACTTCGAGTTCGAGTTCGAGTTCGACTTCGACCTCGAGTTCGACTTCGAGTTTGAATTCGAGGTCGAGTTCCAATTCGAGTTCGAATTTGAGTTCGAGTTCCAATTCGAGTTCGACTTCGATTTCGACTTTCAGTTCGAGTTCCAGTTCGATTTCGAGTTCGAATTCGAATTCGAATTTGAGTTGGAGTTCGAATTTCGAGTTCGGGTTCGACTTCCAGTTCGAATTCGAGTTCGACTTCGATCTCGACTTGGAGTTCGAGTTCCAGTTCGACTTCGAGTTCGACTTCGAGTTCGAATTCCAGTTCGAGTTCTAGTTCGACTTCGACTTTGAGTTGGACCTCGAGTTCGACTTCGAGTTCGAATTCGTGGTGCAGGTCGACTTCGAGTTCGACTTCGAGTTCGAATTCCAGTTCGAGTTCTAGTTCGACTTCGACTTTGAGTTGGACCTCGAGTTCGACTTCGAGTTCGAATTCGAGGTCGAGTTCGAATTCGAATTCGAATTTGAGTTGGAGTTCGAATTTCGAGTTCGGGTTCGACTTCCAGTTCGAATTCGAGTTCGACTTCGATCTCGACTTCGAGTTCGAGTTCCAGTTCGACTTCGAGTTCGACTTCGAGTTCGAATTCCAGTTCGAGTTCTAGTTCGACTTCGACTTTGAGTTGGACCTCGAGTTCGACCTCGAATTCGACTTCGAGTTTGAATTCGAGGTCGAGTTCCAATTCGAGTTCGAATTGGAGTTCGAGTTCGAATTCGAGATCGGGTTCGAGTTCGACTTCGATTTCGACTTTCAGTTCGAGTTCCAGTTCGATTTCGAGTTAGATTTCGACTTCGAGCTCGACTTCGATTTCAATTTCGAGTTCGAGTTCGATTTCGACTTCGAATTCGATTTCAACTTCGAGTTCGACTCTGATTTCGACTTCGACTTCGAGTTCGAGTTCGAGTTCGACTTCGACCTCGAGTTCGACTTCGAGTTTGAATTCGAGGTCGAGTTCCAATTCGAGTTCGAATTTGAGTTCGAGTTCCAATTCGAGTTCGACTTCGATTTCGACTTTCAGTTCGAGTTCCAGTTCGATTTCGAGTTCGCCTTCGAGTTCGAATTCGAGGTCGAGTTCGAGTTCGACTTCGACTTTGAGTTGGACCTCGAGTTCGACTTCGAGTTCGAATTCGAGGTCTAGGTCGAATTCGAGTTCGACTTCGAGATCGACTTCGATCTCGACTTCGAGTTCGAGTTCCAGTTCGACTTCGAGTTCGAATTCGTGGTCTAGGTCGACTTCGAGTTCGAATTCCAGTTCGAGTTCTAGTTCGACTTCGACTTTGAGTTGGACCTCGAGTTCGACTTCGAGTTCGAATTCGTGGTGTAGGTCGACTTCGAGTTCGACTTCGAGTTCGAATTCCAGTTCGAGGTCTAGTTCGACTTCGACTTTGAGTTGGACCTCGAGTTCGACTTCGAGTTCGAATTCGAGGTCGAGTTCGAATTCGAATTCGAATTTGAGTTGGAGTTCGAATTTCGAGTTCGGGTTCGACTTCCAGTTCGAATTCGAGTTCGACTTCGAGTTCGAGTTCCGGTTCGACTTCGAGTTCGACTTCGAGTTCGAATTCCAGTTCGAGTTCTAGTTCGACTTCGACTTTGAGTTGGATCTCGAGTTCGACTTCGAGTTCGACTTCGAGTTCGAGTTCCAGTTCGACTTCGAGTTCGACTTCGAGTTCGAATTCCAGTTCGAGTTCTAGTTCGACTTCGACTTTGAGTTGGACCTCGAGTTCGACTTCGAGTTCGAATTCGTGGTGTAGGTCGACTTCGAGTTCGACTTCGAGTTCGAATTCCAGTTCGAGTTCTAGTTCGACTTCGACTTTGAGTTGGACCTCGAGTTCGACTTCGAGTTCGAATTCGAGGTCGAGTTCGAATTCGAATTCGAATTTGAGTTGGAGTTCGAATTTCGAGTTCGGGTTCGACTTCCAGTTCGAATTCGAGTTCGACTTCGATCTCGACTTCGAGTTCGAGTTCCAGTTCGACTTCGAGTTCGACTTCGAGTTCGAATTCCAGTTCGAGTTCTAGTTCGACTTCGACTTTGAGTTGGACCTCGAGTTCGACTTCGAGTTCGAATTCGTGGTGTAGGTCGACTTCGAGTTCGACTTCGAGTTCGAATTCCAGTTCGAGTTCTAGTTCGACTTCGACTTTGAGTTGGACCTCGAGTTCGACTTCGAGTTCGAATTCGAGGTCGAGTTCGAATTCGAATTCGAATTTGAGTTGGAGTTCGAATTTCGAGTTCGGGTTCGACTTCCAGTTCGAATTCGAGTTCGACTTCGATCTCGACTTCGAGTTCGAGTTCCAGTTCGACTTCGAGTTCGACTTCGAGTTCGAATTCCGGTTCGAGTTCTAGTTCGACTTCGACTTTGAGTTGGACCTCGAGTTCGACCTCGAATTCGACTTCGAGTTTGAATTCGAGGTCGAGTTCCAATTCGAGTTCGAATTGGAGTTCGAGTTCGAATTCGAGATCGGGTTCGAGTTCGACTTCGATTTCGACTTTCAGTTCGAGTTCCAGTTCGATTTCGAGTTAGATTTCGACTTCGAGCTCGACTTCGATTTCAATTTCGAGTTCGAGTTCGATTTCGACTTCGAATTCGATTTCAACTTCGAGTTCGACTCTGATTTCGACTTCGACTTCGAGTTCGAGTTCGAGTTCGACTTCGACCTCGAGTTCGACTTCGAGTTTGAATTCGAGGTCGAGTTCCAAATCGAGTTCGAATTTGAGTTCGAGTTCCAATTCGAGTTCGACTTCGATTTCGACTTTCAGTTCGAGTTCCAGTTCGATTTCGAGTTCGCCTTCGAGTTCGAATTCGAGGTCGAGTTCCAATTCGAGTTCGAATTTGAGTTGGAGTTCGAATTCGAGGTCGAGTTCCAGTTCGAGTTCGAATTTGAGTTCGAGTTCCAATTCGAGTTCGACTTCCATTTCGACTTTCAGTTCGAGTTCGCCTTCGAGTTCGAATTCTAGGTCGAGTTCGAGTTCGACTTCGACTTTGAGTTGGACCTCGAGTTCGACTTCGAGTTCGAATTCGAGGTCTAGGTCGAATTCGAGTTCGACTTCGAGATCGACTTCGATCTCGACTTCGAGTTCGAGTTCCAGTTCGACTTCGAGTTCGAATTCGTGGTCTAGGTCGACTTCGAGTTCGACTTCGAGTTCGAATTCCAGTTCGAGTTCTAGTTCGACTTCGACTTTGAGTTGGACCTCGAGTTCGACTTCGAGTTCGAATTCGTGGTGTAGGTCGACTTCGAGTTCGACTTCGAGTTCGAATTCCAGTTCGAGGTCTAGTTCGACTTCGACTTTGAGTTGGACCTCGAGTTCGACTTCGAGTTCGAATTCGAGGTCGAGTTCGAATTCGAATTCGAATTTGAGTTGGAGTTCGAATTTCGAGTTCGGGTTCGACTTCCAGTTCGAATTCGAGTTCGACTTCGATCTCGACTTCGAGTTTGAGTTCCGGTTCGACTTCGAGTTCGACTTCGAGTTCGAATTCCAGTTCGAGTTCTAGTTCGACTTCGACTTTGAGTTGGATCTCGAGTTCGACTTCGAGTTCGACTTCGAGTTCGAGTTCCAGTTCGACTTCGAGTTCGACTTCGAGTTCGAATTCCAGTTCGAGTTCTAGTTCGACTTCGACTTTGAGTTGGACCTCGAGTTCGACTTCGAGTTCGAATTCGTGGTGTAGGTCGACTTCGAGTTCGACTTCGAGTTCGAATTCCAGTTCGAGGTCTAGTTCGACTTCGACTTTGAGTTGGACCTCGAGTTCGACTTCGAGTTCGAATTCGAGGTCGAGTTCGAATTCGAATTCGAATTTGAGTTGGAGTTCGAATTTCGAGTTCGGGTTCGACTTCCAGTTCGAATTCGAGTTCGACTTCGATCTCGACTTCGAGTTTGAGTTCCGGTTCGACGTCGAGTTCGACTTCGAGTTCGAATTCCAGTTCGAGTTCTAGTTCGACTTCGACTTTGAGTTGGATCTCGAGTTCGACTTCGAGTTCGACTTCGAGTTCGAGTTCCAGTTCGACTTCGAGTTCGACTTCGAGTTCGAATTCCAGTTCGAGTTCTAGTTCGACTTCGACTTTGAGTTGGACCTCGAGTTCGACTTCGAGTTCGAATTCGTGGTGTAGGTCGACTTCGAGTTCGACTTCGAGTTCGAATTCCAGTTCGAGTTCTAGTTCGACTTCGACTTTGAGTTGGACCTCGACTTCGACTTCGAGTTCGAATTCGAGGTCTAGGTCGAATTCGAGTTCGACTTCGAGATCGACTTCGATCTCGACTTCGAGTTCGAGTTCCAGTTCGACTTCGAGTTCGAATTCGTGGTCTAGGTCGACTTCGAGTTCGACTTCGAGTTCGAATTCCAGTTCGAGTTCTAGTTCGACTTCGACTTTGAGTTGGACCTCGAGTTCGACTTCGAGTTCGAATTCGTGGTGTAGGTCGACTTCGAGTTCGACTTCGAGTTCGAGTTCCAGTTCGAGTTCTAGTTCGACTTCGAGTTCGACTTCGAGTTCGAGTTCTAGTTCGACTTCGACTTTGAGTTGGATCTCGAGTTCGACTTCGAGTTCGACTTCGAGTTCGAGTTCCAGTTCGACTTCGAGTTCGACTTCGAGTTCGAATTCCAGTTCGAGTTCTAGTTCGACTTCGACTTTGAGTTGGACCTCGAGTTCGACTTCGAGTTCGAATTCGTGGTGTAGGTCGACTTCGAGTTCGACTTCGAGTTCGAATTCCAGTTCGAGTTCTAGTTCGACTTCGACTTTGAGTTGGACCTCGAGTTCGACTTCGAGTTCGAATTCGAGGTCGAGTTCGAATTCGAATTCGAATTTGAGTTGGAGTTCGAATTTCGAGTTCGGGTTCGACTTCCAGTTCGAATTCGAGTTCGACTTCGATCTCGACTTCGAGTTCGAGTTCCAGTTCGACTTCGAGTTCGACTTCGAGTTCGAATTCCGGTTCGAGTTCTAGTTCGACTTCGACTTTGAGTTGGACCTCGAGTTCGACCTCGAATTCGACTTCGAGTTTGAATTCGAGGTCGAGTTCCAATTCGAGTTCGAATTGGAGTTCGAGTTCGAATTCGAGATCGGGTTCGAGTTCGACTTCGATTTCGACTTTCAGTTCGAGTTCCAGTTCGATTTCGAGTTAGATTTCGACTTCGAGCTCGACTTCGATTTCAATTTCGAGTTCGAGTTCGATTTCGACTTCGAATTCGATTTCAACTTCGAGTTCGACTCTGATTTCGACTTCGACTTCGAGTTCGAGTTCGAGTTCGACTTCGACCTCGAGTTCGACTTCGAGTTTGAATTCGAGGTCGAGTTCCAATTCGAATTCGAATTTGAGTTCGAGTTCCAATTCGAGTTCGACTTCGATTTCGACTTTCAGTTCGAGTTCCAGTTCGATTTCGAGTTCGCCTTCGAGTTCGAATTCGAGGTCGAGTTCCAATTCGAGTTCGAATTTGAGTTGGAGTTCGAATTCGAGGTCGAGTTCCAGTTCGAGTTCGAATTTGAGTTCGAGTTCCAATTCGAGTTCGACTTCCATTTCGACTTTCAGTTCGAGTTCGCCTTCGAGTTCGAATTCTAGGTCGAGTTCGAGTTCGACTTCGACTTTGAGTTGGACCTCGAGTTCGACTTCGAGTTCGAATTCGAGGTCTAGGTCGAATTCGAGTTCGACTTCGAGATCGACTTCGATCTCGACTTCGAGTTCGAGTTCCAGTTCGACTTCGAGTTCGAATTCGTGGTCTAGGTCGACTTCGAGTTCGACTTCGAGTTCGAATTCCAGTTCGAGTTCTAGTTCGACTTCGACTTTGAGTTGGACCTCGAGTTCGACTTCGAGTTCGAATTCGTGGTGTAGGTCGACTTCGAGTTCGACTTCGAGTTCGAATTCCAGTTCGAGGTCTAGTTCGACTTCGACTTTGAGTTGGACCTCGAGTTCGACTTCGAGTTCGAATTCGAGGTCGAGTTCGAATTCGAATTCGAATTTGAGTTGGAGTTCGAATTTCGAGTTCGGGTTCGACTTCCAGTTCGAATTCGAGTTCGACTTCGATCTCGACTTCGAGTTTGAGTTCCGGTTCGACTTCGAGTTCGACTTCGAGTTCGAATTCCAGTTCGAGTTCTAGTTCGACTTCGACTTTGAGTTGGATCTCGAGTTCGACTTCGAGTTCGACTTCGAGTTCGAGTTCCAGTTCGACTTCGAGTTCGACTTCGAGTTCGAATTCCAGTTCGAGTTCGAGTTCGACTTCGACTTTGAGTTGGACCTCGAGTTCGACTTCGAGTTCGAATTCGAGGTCTAGGTCGAATTCGAGTTCGACTTCGAGATCGACTTCGATCTCGACTTCGAGTTCGAGTTCCAGTTCGACTTCGAGTTCGAATTCGTGGTCTAGGTCGACTTCGAGTTCGACTTCGAGTTCGAATTCCAGTTCGAGTTCTAGTTCGACTTCGACTTTGAGTTGGACCTCGAGTTCGACTTCGAGTTCGAATTCGAGGTCGAGTTCGAATTCGAATTCGAATTTGAGTTGGAGTTCGAATTTCGAGTTCGGGTTCGACTTCCAGTTCGAATTCGAGTTCGACTTCGATCTCGACTTCGAGTTTGAGTTCCGGTTCGACTTCGAGTTCGACTTCGAGTTCGAATTCCAGTTCGAGTTCTAGTTCGACTTCGACTTTGAGTTGGATCTCGAGTTCGACTTCGAGTTCGACTTCGAGTTCGAGTTCCAGTTCGACTTCGAGTTCGACTTCGAGTTCGAATTCCAGTTCGAGTTCTAGTTCGACTTCGACTTTGAGTTGGACCTCGAGTTCGACTTCGAGTTCGAATTCGTGGTGTAGGTCGACTTCGAGTTCGACTTCGAGTTCGAATTCCAGTTCGAGTTCTAGTTCGACTTCGACTTTGAGTTGGACCTCGAGTTCGACTTCGAGTTCGAATTCGAGGTCGAGTTCGAATTCGAATTCGAATTTGAGTTGGAGTTCGAATTTCGAGTTCGGGTTCGACTTCCAGTTCGAATTCGAGTTCGACTTCGATCTCGACTTCGAGTTCGAGTTCCAGTTCGACTTCGAGTTCGACTTCGAGTTCGAATTCCAGTTCGAGTTCTAGTTCGACTTCGACTTTGAGTTGGACCTCGAGTTCGACCTCGAATTCGACTTCGAGTTTGAATTCGAGGTCGAGTTCCAATTCGAGTTCGAATTGGAGTTCGAGTTCGAATTCGAGATCGGGTTCGAGTTCGACTTCGATTTCGACTTTCAGTTCGAGTTCCAGTTCGATTTCGAGTTAGATTTCGACTTCGAGCTCGACTTCGATTTCAATTTCGAGTTCGAGTTCGATTTCGACTTCGAATTCGATTTCAACTTCGAGTTCGACTCTGATTTCGACTTCGATTTCGAGTTCGAGTTCGAGTTCGACTTCGACCTCGAGTTCGACTTCGAGTTTGAATTCGAGGTCGAGTTCCAATTCGAGTTCGAATTTGAGTTGGAGTTCGAATTCGAGGTCAAGTTCCAGTTCGATTTCGACTTTCAGTTCGAGTTCCAGTTCGATTTCGAGTTCGCCTTCGAGTTCGAATTCTAGGTCGAGTTCGAGTTCGACTTCGACTTTCAGTTGGACCTCGAGTTCGACTTCGAGTTCGAATTCGAGGTCTAGGTCGAATTCGAGTTCGACTTCGAGATCGACTTCGATCTCGACTTCGAGTTCGAGTTCCAGTTCGACTTCGAGTTCGAATTCGTGGTCCAGGTCGACTTCGAGTTCGACTTCGAGTTCGAATTCCAGTTCGAGTTCTACTTCGACTTCGACTTTGAGTTGGACCTCGAGTTCGACTTCGAGTTCGAATTCGTGGTGTAGGTCGACTTCGAGTTCGACTTCGAGTTCGAATTCCAGTTCGAGTTCTAGTTCGACTTCGACTTTGAGTTGGACCTCGAGTTCGACTTCGAGTTCGAATTCGAGGTCGAGTTCGAATTCGAATTCGAATTTGAGTTGGAGTTCGAATTTCGAGTTCGGGTTCGACTTCCAGTTCGAATTCGAGTTCGACTTCGATCTCGACTTCGAGTTCGAGTTCCAGTTCGACTTCGAGTTCGACTTCGAGTTCGAATTCCAGTTCGAGTTCTAGTTCGACTTCGACTTTGAGTTGGACCTCGAGTTCGACTTCGAGTTCGAATTCGTGGTGTAGGTCGACTTCGAGTTCGACTTCGAGTTCGAATTCCAGTTCGAGTTCTAGTTCGACTTCGACTTTGAGTTGGACCTCGAGTTCGACTTCGAGTTCGAATTCGAGGTCGAGTTCGAATTCGAATTCGAATTTGAGTTGGAGTTCGAATTTCGAGTTCGGGTTCGACTTCCAGTTCGAATTCGAGTTCGACTTCGATCTCGACTTCGAGTTCGAGTTCCAGTTCGACTTCGACTTCGACTTCGAGTTCGAATTCCAGTTCGAGTTCTAGTTCGACTTCGACTTTGAGTTGGACCTCGAGTTCGACCTCGAATTCGACTTCGAGTTTGAATTCGAGGTCGAGTTCCAATTCGAGTTCGACTTCGATTTCGACTTTCAGTTCGAGTTCCAGTTCGATTTCGAGTTCGCCTTCGAGTTCGAATTCTAGGTCGAGTTCGAGTTCGACTTCGACTTTGAGTTGGACCTCGAGTTCGACTTCGAGTTCGAATTCGAGGTCTAGGTCGAATTCGAGTTCGACTTCGAGATCGACTTCGATCTCGACTTCGAGTTCGAGTTCCAGTTCGACTTCGAGTTCGAATTCGTGGTCTAGGTCGACTTCGAGTTCGACTTCGAGTTCGAATTCCAGTTCGAGTTCTAGTTCGACTTCGACTTTGAGTTGGACCTCGAGTTCGACTTCGAGTTCGAATTCGTGGTGTAGGTCGACTTCGAGTTCGACTTCGAGTTCGAATTCCAGTTCGAGTTCTAGTTCGACTTCGACTTTGAGTTGGACCTCGAGTTCGACTTCGAGTTCGAATTCGAGGTCGAGTTCGAATTCGAATTCGAATTTGAGTTGGAGTTCGAATTTCGAGTTCGGGTTCGACTTCCAGTTCGAATTCGAGTTCGACTTCGATCTCGACTTCGAGTTCGAGTTCCAGTTCGACTTCGAGTTCGAATTCCAGTTCGTTCTAGTTCGACTTCGACTTTGAGTTGGACCTCGAGTTCGACTTCGAGTTCGAATTCGAGGTCTAGGTCGACTTTGAGTTCGACTGCGAGTTCGAATTCCAGTTCGAGTTCTAGTTCGACTTCGACTTTGAGTTGGACCTCGAGTTCGACTTCGAATTCGAATTTGAGTTGGAGTTCGAATTTCGAGTTCGGGTTCGACTTCCAGTTCGAATTCGAGTTCGACTTCGATCTCGACTTCGAGTTCGAGTTCCAGTTCGACTTCGAGTTCGACTTCGAGTTCGAATTCCAGTTCGAGTTCTAGTTCGACTTCGACTTTGAGTTGGACCTCGAGTTCGACCTCGAATTCGACTTCGAGTTTGAATTCGAGGTCGAGTTCCAATTCGAGTTCGACTTCGATTTCGACTTTCAGTTCGAGTTCCAGTTCGAGTTCCAGTTCGACTTCGAGTTCGAATTCGTGGTCTAGGTCGACTTCGAGTTCGACTTCGAGTTCGAATTCCAGTTCGAGTTCTAGTTCGACTTCGACTTTGAGTTGGACCTCGAGTTCGACTTCGAGTTCGAATTCGTGGTGTAGGTCGACTTCGAGTTCGACTTCGAGTTCGAATTCCAGTTCGAGTTCTAGTTCGACTTCGACTTTGAGTTGGACCTCGAGTTCGACTTCGAGTTCGAATTCGAGGTCGAGTTCGAATTCGAATTCGAATTTGAGTTGGAGTTCGAATTTCGAGTTCGGGTTCGACTTCCAGTTCGAATTCGAGTTCGACTTCGATCTCGACTTCGAGTTCGAGTTCCAGTTCGACTTCGAGTTCGACTTCGAGTTCGAATTCCAGTTCGAGTTCTAGTTCGACTTCGACGTTGAGTTGGACCTCGAGTTCGACCTCGAATTCGACTTCGAGTTTGAATTCGAGTTCGAGTTCCAATTCGAGTTCGAATTCGAGATCGGGTTCGAGTTCGACTTCGATTTCGACTTTCAGTTCGAGTTCCAGTTCGATTTCGAGTTAGATTTCGACTTCGAGCTCGACTTCGATTTCAATTTCGAGTTCGAGTTCGATTTCGATTTCGAATTCGATTTCAACTTCGAGTTCGACTCTGATTTCGACTTCGACTTCGAGTTCGAGTTCTAGTTCGACTTCGACCTCGAGTTCGACTTCGAGTTTGAATTCGAGGTCGAGTTCCAATTCGAGTTCGAATTTGAGTTCGAGTTCCAATTCGAGTTCGACTTCGATTTCGACTTTCAGTTCGAGTTCCAGTTCGATTTCGAGTTCGCCTTCGAGTTCGAATTCCAGGTCGAGTTCGAGTTCGACTTCGACTTTGAGTTGGACCTCGAGTTCGACTTCGAGTTCGAATTCGAGGTCTAGGTCGAATTCGAGTTCGACTTCGAGATCGACTTCGATCTCGACTTCGAGTTCGAGTTCCAGTTCGACTTCGAGTTCGAATTCGTGGTCTAGGTCGACTTTGAGTTCGACTTCGAGTTCGAATTCCAGTTCGAGTTCTAGTTCGACTTCGACTTTGAGTTGGACCTCGAGTTCGACTTCGAGTTCGAATTCGTGGTGTAGGTCGACTTCGAGTTCGACTTCGAGTTCGAATTCCAGTTCGAGTTCTAGTTCGACTTCGACTTTGAGTTGGACCTCGAGTTCGAATTCGAGGTCGAGTTCGAATTCGAATTCGAATTTGAGTTGGAGTTCGAATTTCGAGTTCGGGTTCGACTTCCAGTTCGAATTCGAGTTCGACTTCGATCTCGACTTCGAGTTCGAGTTCCAGTTCGACTTCGAGTTCGACTTCGAGTTCGAATTCCAGTTCGAGTTCTACTTCGACTTCGACTTTGAGTTGGACCTCGAGTTCGACTTCGAGTTCGAATTCGTGGTGTAGGTCGACTTCGAGTTCGACTTCGAGTTCGAATTCCAGTTCGAGTTCTAGTTCGACTTCGACTTTGAGTTGGACCTCGAGTTCGACTTCGAGTTCGAATTCGAGGTCGAGTTCGAATTCGAATTCGAATTTGAGTTGGAGTTCGAATTTCGAGTTCGGGTTCGACTTCCAGTTCGAATTCGAGTTCGACTTCGATCTCGACTTCGAGTTCGAGTTCCAGTTCGACTTCGAGTTCGACTTCGAGTTCGAATTCCAGTTCGAGTTCTAGTTCGACTTCGACTTTGAGTTGGACCTCGAGTTCGACCTCGAATTCGACTTCGAGTTTGAATTCGAGTTCGAGTTCCAATTCGAGTTCGAATTCGAGATCGGGTTCGAGTTCGACTTCGATTTCGACTTTCAGTTCGAGTTCCAGTTCGATTTCGAGTTAGATTTCGACTTCGAGCTCGACTTCGATTTCAATTTCGAGTTCGAGTTCGATTTCGATTTCGAATTCGATTTCAACTTCGAGTTCGACTCTGATTTCGACTTCGACTTCGAGTTCGAGTTCGACTTCGACCTCGAGTTCGACTTCGAGTTTGAATTCGAGGTCGAGTTCCAATTCGAGTTCGACTTCGATTTCGACTTTCAGTTCGAGTTCCAGTTCGATTTCGAGTTCGCCTTCGAGTTCGAATTCCAGGTCGAGTTCGAGTTCGACTTCGACTTTGAGTTGGACCTCGAGTTCGACTTCGAGTTCGAATTCGAGGTCTAGGTCGAATTCGAGTTCGACTTCGAGATCGACTTCGATCTCGACTTCGAGTTCGAGTTCCAGTTCGACTTCGAGTTCGAATTCGTGGTCTAGGTCGACTTTGAGTTCGACTTCGAGTTCGAATTCCAGTTCGAGTTCTAGTTCGACTTCGACTTTGA
Source organism: Mobula birostris (assembly GCF_030028105.1). Taxonomy (NCBI): domain Eukaryota; kingdom Metazoa; phylum Chordata; class Chondrichthyes; order Myliobatiformes; family Myliobatidae; genus Mobula; species Mobula birostris. The sequence goes on from NW_027278517.1 coordinate 152,082, forward strand.
GTTGGACCTCGAGTTCGACTTCGAGTTCGAATTCGTGGTGTAGGTCGACTTCGAGTTCGACTTCGAGTTCGAATTCCAGTTCGAGTTCTAGTTCGACTTCGACTTTGAGTTGGACCTCGAGTTCGACTTCGAGTTCGAATTCGAGGTCGAGTTCGAATTCGAATTCGAATTTGAGTTGGAGATCGAATTTCGAGTTCGGGTTCGACTTCCAGTTCGAATTCGAGTTCGACTTCGATCTCGACTTCGAGTTCGAGTTCCAGTTCGACTTCGAGTTCGACTTCGAGTTCGAATTCCAGTTCGAGTTCTAGTTCGACTTCGACTTTGAGTTGGACCTCGAGTTCGACCTCGAATTCGACTTCGAGTTTGAATTCGAGGTCGAGTTCCAATTCGAGTTCGAATTGGAGTTCGAGTTCGAATTCGAGATCGGGTTCGAGTTCGACTTCGATTTCGACTTTCAGTTCGAGTTCCAGTTCGATTTCGAGTTAGATTTCGACTTCGAGCTCGACTTCGATTTCAATTTCGAGTTCGAGTTCGATTTCGACTTCGAATTCGATTTCAACTTCGAGTTCGACTCTGATTTCGACTTCGACTTCGAGTTCGAGTTCGAGTTCGACTTCGACCTCGAGTTCGACCGAGTTTGAATTCGAGGTCGAGTTCCAATTCGAGTTCGAATTTGAGTTCGAGTTCCAATTCGAGTTCGACTTCGATTTCGACTTTCAGTTCGAGTTCCAGTTCGATTTCGAGTTCGCCTTCGAGTTCGAATTCGAGGTCGAGTTCCAATTCGAGTTCGAATTTGAGTTGGAGTTCGAATTCGAGGTCGAGTTCCAGTTCGAGTTCGAATTTGAGTTCGAGTTCCAATTCGAGTTCGACTTCGATTTCGACTTTCAGTTCGAGTTCCTGTTCGATTTCGAGTTCGACTTCGAGTTCGAATTCGAGGTCGAGTTCGAATTCGAATTCGAATTTGAGTTGGAGTTCGAATTTCGAGTTCGGGTTCGACTTCCAGTTCGAATTCGAGTTCGACTTCGATCTCGACTTCGAGTTCGAGTTCCAGTTCGACTTCGAGTTCGACTTCGAGTTCGAATTCCAGTTCGAGTTCTAGTTCGACTTCGACGTTGAGTTGGACCTCGAGTTCGACCTCGAATTCGACTTCGAGTTTGAATTCGAGTTCGAGTTCCAATTCGAGTTCGAATTCGAGATCGGGTTCGAGTTCGACTTCGATTTCGACTTTCAGTTCGAGTTCCAGTTCGATTTCGAGTTAGATTTCGACTTCGAGCTCGACTTCGATTTCAATTTCGAGTTCGAGTTCGATTTCGATTTCGAATTCGATTTCAACTTCGAGTTCGACTCTGATTTCGACTTCGACTTCGAGTTCGAGTTCTAGTTCGACTTCGACCTCGAGTTCGACTTCGAGTTTGAATTCGAGGTCGAGTTCCAATTCGAGTTCGAATTTGAGTTCGAGTTCCAATTCGAGTTCGACTTCGATTTCGACTTTCAGTTCGAGTTCCAGTTCGATTTCGAGTTCGCCTTCGAGTTCGAATTCCAGGTCGAGTTCGAGTTCGACTTCGACTTTGAGTTGGACCTCGAGTTCGACTTCGAGTTCGAATTCGAGGTCTAGGTCGAATTCGAGTTCGACTTCGAGATCGACTTCGATCTCGACTTCGAGTTCGAGTTCCAGTTCGACTTCGAGTTCGAATTCGTGGTCTAGGTCGACTTTGAGTTCGACTTCGAGTTCGAATTCCAGTTCGAGTTCTAGTTCGACTTCGACTTTGAGTTGGACCTCGAGTTCGACTTCGAGTTCGAATTCGTGGTGTAGGTCGACTTCGAGTTCGACTTCGAGTTCGAATTCCAGTTCGAGTTCTAGTTCGACTTCGACTTTGAGTTGGACCTCGAGTTCGAATTCGAGGTCGAGTTCGAATTCGAATTCGAATTTGAGTTGGAGTTCGAATTTCGAGTTCGGGTTCGACTTCCAGTTCGAATTCGAGTTCGACTTCGATCTCGACTTCGAGTTCGAGTTCCAGTTCGACTTCGAGTTCGAATTCCAGTTCGAGTTCTAGTTCGACTTCGACTTTGAGTTGGACCTCGAGTTCGACTTCGAGTTCGAATTCGTGGTGTAGGTCGACTTCGAGTTCGACTTCGAGTTCGAATTCCAGTTCGAGTTCTAGTTCGACTTCGACTTTGAGTTGGACCTCGAGTTCGACTTCGAGTTCGAATTCGAGGTCGAGTTCGAATTCGAATTCGAATTTGAGTTGGAGTTCGAATTTCGAGTTCGGGTTCGACTTCCAGTTCGAATTCGAGTTCGACTTCGATCTCGACTTCGAGTTCGAGTTCCAGTTCGACTTCGAGTTCGACTTCGAGTTCGAATTCCAGTTCGAGTTCTAGTTCGACTTCGACTTTGAGTTGGACCTCGAGTTCGACCTCGAATTCGACTTCGAGTTTGAATTCGAGTTCGAGTTCCAATTCGAGTTCGAATTCGAGATCGGGTTCGAGTTCGACTTCGATTTCGACTTTCAGTTCGAGTTCCAGTTCGATTTCGAGTTAGATTTCGACTTCGAGCTCGACTTCGATTTCAATTTCGAGTTCGAGTTCGATTTCGATTTCGAATTCGATTTCAACTTCGAGTTCGACTCTGATTTCGACTTCGACTTCGAGTTCGAGTTCGAGTTCGACTTCGACCTCGAGTTCGACTTCGAGTTTGAATTCGAGGTCGAGTTCCAATTCGAGTTCGAATTTGAGTTCGAGTTCCAATTCGAGTTCGACTTCGATTTCGACTTTCAGTTCGAGTTCCAGTTCGATTTCGAGTTCGCCTTCGAGTTCGAATTCGAGGTCGAGTACCAATTCGAGTTCGAATTTGAGTTGGAGTTCGAATTCGAGGTCGAGTTCCAGTTCGAGTTCCAATTCGAGTTCGAGTTCGATTTCGACTTTCAGTTCGAGTTCCTGTTCGATTTCGAGTTCGACTTCGAGTTCGAATTCGAGGTCGAGTTCGAATTCGAATTCGAATTTGAGTTGGAGTTCGAATTTCGAGTTCGGGTTCGACTTCCAGTTCGAATTCGAGTTCGACTTCGATCTCGACTTCGAGTTCGATTTCAACTTCGAGTTCGACTCTGATTTCGACTTCGATTTCGAGTTCGAGTTCGAGTTCGACTTCGACCTCGAGTTCGACTTCGAGTTTGAATTCGAGGTCGAGTTCCAATTCGAGTTCGAATTTGAGTTGGAGTTCGAATTCGAGGTCAAGTTCCAGTTCGAGTTCGAATTTGAGTTCGAGTTCCAATTCGAGTTCGACTTCGATTTCGACTTTCAGTTCGAGTTCCAGTTCGATTTCGAGTTCGCCTTCGAGTTCGAATTCTAGGTCGAGTTCGAGTTCGACTTCGACTTTCAGTTGGACCTCGAGTTCGACTTCGAGTTCGAATTCGAGGTCTAGGTCGAATTCGAGTTCGACTTCGAGATCGACTTCGATCTCGACTTCGAGTTCGAGTTCCAGTTCGACTTCGAGTTCGAATTCGTGGTCCAGGTCGACTTCGAGTTCGACTTCGAGTTCGAATTCCAGTTCGAGTTCTACTTCGACTTCGACTTTGAGTTGGACCTCGAGTTCGACTTCGAGTTCGAATTCGTGGTGTAGGTCGACTTCGAGTTCGACTTCGAGTTCGAATTCCAGTTCGAGTTCTAGTTAGACTTCGACTTTGAGTTGGACCTCGAGTTCGACTTCGAGTTCGAATTCGAGGTCGAGTTCGAATTCGAATTCGAATTTGAGTTGGAGTTCGAATTTCGAGTTCGGGTTCGACTTCCAGTTCGAATTCGAGTTCGACTTCGATCTCGACTTCGAGTTCGAGTTCCAGTTCGACTTCGAGTTCGACTTCGAGTTCGAATTCCAGTTCGAGTTCTAGTTCGACTTCGACTTTGAGTTGGACCTCGAGTTCGACTTCGTGTTCGAATTCGTGGTGTAGGTCGACTTCGAGTTCGACTTCGAGTTCGAATTCCAGTTCGAGTTCTAGTTCGACTTCGACTTTGAGTTGGACCTCGAGTTCGACTTCGAGTTCGAATTCGAGGTCGAGTTCGAATTCGAATTCGAATTTGAGTTGGAGTTCGAATTTCGAGTTCGGGTTCGACTTCCAGTTCGAATTCGAGTTCGACTTCGATCTCGACTTCGAGTTCGAGTTCCAGTTCGACTTCGACTTCGACTTCGAGTTCGAATTCCAGTTCGAGTTCTAGTTCGACTTCGACTTTGAGTTGGACCTCGAGTTCGACCTCGAATTCGACTTCGAGTTTGAATTCGAGTTCGAGTTCCAATTCGAGTTCGAATTCGAGATCGGGTTCGAGTTCGACTTCGATTTCGACTTTCAGTTCGAGTTCCAGTTCGATTTCGAGTTAGATTTCGACTTCGAGCTCGACTTCGATTTCAATTTCGAGTTCGAGTTCGATTTCGACTTCGAATTCGATTTCAACTTCGAGTTCGACTCTGATTTCGACTTCGACTTCGAGTTCGAGTTCGAGTTCGACTTCGACCTCGAGTTCGACTTCGAGTTTGAATTCGAGGTCGAGTTCCAATTCGAGTTCGAATTTGAGTTCGAGTTCCAATTCGAGTTCGACTTCGATTTCGACTTTCAGTTCGAGTTCCAGTTCGATTTCGAGTTCGCCTTCGAGTTCGAATTCCAGGTCGAGTTTGAGTTCGACTTCGACTTTGAGTTGGACCTCGAGTTCGACTTCGAGTTCGAATTCGAGGTCTAGGTCGACTTTGAGTTCGACTGCGAGTTCGAATTCCAGTTCGAGTTCTAGTTCGACTTCGACTTTGAGTTGGACCTCGAGTTCGACTTCGAATTCGAATTTGAGTTGGAGTTCGAATTTCGAGTTCGGGTTCGACTTCCAGTTCGAATTCGAGTTTGACTTCGATCTCGACTTCGAGTTCGAGTTCCAGTTCGACTTCGAGTTCGACTTCGAGTTCGAATTCCAGTTCGAGTTCTAGTTCGACTTCGACTTTGAGTTGGACCTCGAGTTCGACCTCGAATTCGACTTCGAGTTTGAATTCGAGGTCGAGTTCCAATTCGAGTTCGACTTCGATTTCGACTTTCAGTTCGAGTTCCAGTTCGATTTCGAGTTCGCCTTCGAGTTCGAATTCTAGGTCGAGTTCGAGTTCGACTTCGACTTTGAGTTGGACCTCGAGTTCGACTTCGAGTTCGAATTCGAGGTCTAGGTCGAATTCGAGTTCGACTTCGAGATCGACTTCGATCTCGACTTCGAGTTCGAGTTCCAGTTCGACTTCGAGTTCGAATTCGTGGTCTAGGTCGACTTCGAGTTCGACTTCGAGTTCGAATTCCAGTTCGAGTTCTAGTTCGACTTCGACTTTGAGTTGGACCTCGAGTTCGACTTCGAGTTCGAATTCGTGGTGTAGGTCGACTTCGAGTTCGACTTCGAGTTCGAATTCCAGTTCGAGTTCTAGTTAGACTTCGACTTTGAGTTGGAACTCGAGTTCGACTTCGAGTTCGAATTCGAGGTCGAGTTCGAATTCGAATTCGAATTTGAGTTGGAGTTCGAATTTCGAGTTCGGGTTCGACTTCCAGTTCGAATTCGAGTTCGACTTCGATCTCGACTTCGAGTTCGAGTTCCAGTTCGACTTCGAGTTCGAATTCCAGTTCGTTCTAGTTCGACTTCGACTTTGAGTTGGACCTCGAGTTCGACTTCGAGTTCGAATTCGAGGTCTAGGTCGACTTTGAGTTCGACTGCGAGTTCGAATTCCAGTTCGAGTTCTAGTTCGACTTCGACTTTGAGTTGGACCTCGAGTTCGACTTCGAATTCGAATTTGAGTTGGAGTTCGAATTTCGAGTTCGGGTTCGACTTCCAGTTCGAATTCGAGTTCGACTTCGATCTCGACTTCGAGTTCGAGTTCCAGTTCGACTTCGAGTTCGACTTCGAGTTCGAATTCCAGTTCGAGTTCTAGTTCGACTTCGACTTTGAGTTGGACCTCGAGTTCGACCTCGAATTCGACTTCGAGTTTGAATTCGAGGTCGAGTTCCAATTCGAGTTCGACTTCGATTTCGACTTTCAGTTCGAGTTCCAGTTCGATTTCGAGTTCGCCTTCGAGTTCGAATTCTAGGTCGAGTTCGAGTTCGACTTCGACTTTGAGTTGGACCTCGAGTTCGACTTCGAGTTCGAATTCGAGGTCTAGGTCGAATTCGAGTTCGACTTCGAGATCGACTTCGATCTCGACTTCGAGTTCGAGTTCCAGTTCGACTTCGAGTTCGAATTCGTGGTCTAGGTCGACTTCGAGTTCGACTTCGAGTTCGAATTCCAGTTCGAGTTCTAGTTCGACTTCGACTTTGAGTTGGACCTCGAGTTCGACTTCGAGTTCGAATTCGTGGTGTAGGTCGACTTCGAGTTCGACTTCGAGTTCGAATTCCAGTTCGAGTTCTAGTTCGACTTCGACTTTGAGTTGGACCTCGAGTTCGACTTCGAGTTCGAATTCGAGGTCGAGTTCGAATTCGAATTCGAATTTGAGTTGGAGTTCGAATTTCGAGTTCGGGTTCGACTTCCAGTTCGAATTCGAGTTCGACTTCGATCTCGACTTCGAGTTCGAGTTCCAGTTCGACTTCGAGTTCGACTTCGAGTTCGAATTCCAGTTCGAGTTCTAGTTCGACTTCGACGTTGAGTTGGACCTCGAGTTCGACCTCGAATTCGACTTCGAGTTTGAATTCGAGTTCGAATTCGAGATCGGGTTCGAGTTCGACTTCGATTTCGACTTTCAGTTCGAGTTCCAGTTCGATTTCGAGTTAGATTTCGACTTCGAGCTCGACTTCGATTTCAATTTCGAGTTCGAGTTCGATTTCGATTTCGAATTCGATTTCAACTTCGAGTTCGACTCTGATTTCGACTTCGACTTCGAGTTCGAGTTCTAGTTCGACTTCGACCTCGAGTTCGACTTCGAGTTTGAATTCGAGGTCGAGTTCCAATTCGAGTTCGAATTTGAGTTCGAGTTCCAATTCGAGTTCGACTTCGATTTCGACTTTCAGTTCGAGTTCCAGTTCGATTTCGAGTTCGCCTTCGAGTTCGAATTCCAGGTCGAGTTCGAGTTCGACTTCGACTTTGAGTTGGACCTCGAGTTCGACTTCGAGTTCGAATTCGAGGTCTAGGTCGAATTCGAGTTCGACTTCGAGATCGACTTCGATCTCGACTTCGAGTTCGAGTTCCAGTTCGACTTCGAGTTCGAATTCGTGGTCTAGGTCGACTTTGAGTTCGACTTCGAGTTCGAATTCCAGTTCGAGTTCTAGTTCGACTTTGAGTTGGACCTCGAGTTCGACTTCGAGTTCGAATTCGTGGTGTAGGTCGACTTCGAGTTCGAATTCCAGTTCGAGTTCTAGTTCGACTTCGACTTTGAGTTGGACCTCGAGTTCGAATTCGAGGTCGAGTTCGAATTCGAATTCGAATTTGAGTTGGAGTTCGAATTTCGAGTTCGGGTTCGACTTCCAGTTCGAATTCGAGTTCGACTTCGATCTCGACTTCGAGTTCGAGTTCCAGTTCGACTTCGAGTTCGACTTCGAGTTCGAATTCCAGTTCGAGTTCTAGTTCGACTTCGACTTTGAGTTGGACCTCGAGTTCGACTTCGAGTTCGAATTCGTGGTGTAGGTCGACTTCGAGTTCGACTTCGAGTTCGAATTCCAGTTCGAGTTCTAGTTCGACTTCGACTTTGAGTTGGACCTCGAGTTCGACTTCGAGTTCGAATTCGAGGTCGAGTTCGAATTCGAATTCGAATTTGAGTTGGAGTTCGAATTTCGAGTTCGGGTTCGACTTCCAGTTCGAATTCGAGTTCGACTTCGATCTCGACTTCGAGTTCGAGTTCCAGTTCGACTTCGAGTTCGACTTCGAGTTCGAATTCCAGTTCGAGTTCTAGTTCGACTTCGACTTTGAGTTGGACCTCGAGTTCGACCTCGAATTCGACTTCGAGTTTGAATTCGAGTTCGAGTTCCAATTCGAGTTCGAATTCGAGATCGGGTTCGAGTTCGACTTCGATTTCGACTTTCAGTTCGAGTTCCAGTTCGATTTCGAGTTAGATTTCGACTTCGAGCTCGACTTCGATTTCAATTTCGAGTTCGAGTTCGATTTCGATTTCGAATTCGATTTCAACTTCGAGTTCGACTCTGATTTCGACTTCGACTTCGAGTTCGAGTTCGAGTTCGACTTCGACCTCGAGTTCGACTTCGAGTTTGAATTCGAGGTCGAGTTCCAATTCGAGTTCGAATTTGAGTTCGAGTTCCAATTCGAGTTCGACTTCGATTTCGACTTTCAGTTCGAGTTCCAGTTCGATTTCGAGTTCGCCTTCGAGTTCGAATTCCAGGTCGAGTTCGAGTTCGACTTCGACTTTGAGTTGGACCTCGAGTTCGACTTCGAGTTCGAATTCGAGGTCTAGGTCGAATTCGAGTTCGACTTCGAGATCGACTTCGATCTCGACTTCGAGTTCGAGTTCCAGTTCGACTTCGAGTTCGAATTCGTGGTCTAGGTCGACTTTGAGTTCGACTTCGAGTTCGAATTCCAGTTCGAGTTCTAGTTCGACTTCGACTTTGAGTTGGACCTCGAGTTCGACTTCGAGTTCGAATTCGTGGTGTAGGTCGACTTCGAGTTCGACTTCGAGTTCGAATTCCAGTTCGAGTTCTAGTTCGACTTCGACTTTGAGTTGGACCTCGAGTTCGACTTCGAGTTCGAATTCGAGGTCGAGTTCGAATTCGAATTCGAATTTGAGTTGGAGATCGAATTTCGAGTTCGGGTTCGACTTCCAGTTCGAATTCGAGTTCGACTTCGATCTCGACTTCGAGTTCGAGTTCCAGTTCGACTTCGAGTTCGACTTCGAGTTCGAATTCCAGTTCGAGTTCTAGTTCGACTTCGACTTTGAGTTGGACCTCGAGTTCGACCTCGAATTCGACTTCGAGTTTGAATTCGAGGTCGAGTTCCAATTCGAGTTCGAGTTCCAATTCGAGTTCGAATTCGAGATCGGGTTCGAGTTCGACTTCGATTTCGACTTTCAGTTCGAGTTCCAGTTCGATTTCGAGTTAGATTTCGACTTCGAGCTCGACTTCGATTTCAATTTCGAGTTCGAGTTCGATTTCGATTTCGAATTCGATTTCAACTTCGAGTTCGACTCTGATTTCGACTTCGACTTCGAGTTCGAGTTCTAGTTCGACTTCGACCTCGAGTTCGACTTCGAGTTTGAATTCGAGGTCGAGTTCCAATTCGAGTTCGAATTTGAGTTCGAGTTCCAATTCGAGTTCGACTTCGATTTCGACTTTCAGTTCGAGTTCCAGTTCGATTTCGAGTTCGCCTTCGAGTTCGAATTCCAGGTCGAGTTCGAGTTCGACTTCGACTTTGAGTTGGACCTCGAGTTCGACTTCGAGTTCGAATTCGAGGTCTAGGTCGAATTCGAGTTCGACTTCGAGATCGACTTCGATCTCGACTTCGAGTTCGAGTTCCAGTTCGACTTCGAGTTCGAATTCGTGGTCTAGGTCGACTTCGAGTTCGACTTCGAGTTCGAATTCCAGTTCGAGTTCTAGTTCGACTTCGACTTTGAGTTGGACCTCGAGTTCGACTTCGAGTTCGAATTCGTAGTGTAGGTCGACTTCGAGTTCGACTTCGAGTTCGAATTCCAGTTCGAGTTCTAGTTCGACTTCGACTTTGAGTTGGACCTCGAGTTCGAATTCGAGGTCGAGTTCGAATTCGAATTCGAATTTGAGTTGGAGTTCGAATTTCGAGTTCGGGTTCGACTTCCAGTTCGAATTCGAGTTCGACTTCGATCTCGACTTCGAGTTCGAGTTCCAGTTCGACTTCGAGTTCGACTTCGAGTTCGAATTCCAGTTCGAGTTCTAGTTCGACTTCGACTTTGAGTTGGACCTCGAGTTCGACTTCGAGTTCGAATTCGTGGTGTAGGTCGACTTCGAGTTCGACTTCGAGTTCGAATTCCAGTTCGAGTTCTAGTTCGACTTCGACTTTGAGTTGGACCTCGAGTTCGACTTCGAGTTCGAATTCGAGGTCGAGTTCGAATTCGAATTCGAATTTGAGTTGGAGTTCGAATTTCGAGTTCGGGTTCGACTTCCAGTTCGAATTCGAGTTCGACTTCGATCTCGACTTCGAGTTCGAGTTCCAGTTCGACTTCGAGTTCGACTTCGAGTTCGAATTCCAGTTCGAGTTCTAGTTCGACTTCGACTTTGAGTTGGACCTCGAGTTCGACCTCGAATTCGACTTCGAGTTTGAATTCGAGTTCGAGTTCCAATTCGAGTTCGAATTCGAGATCGGGTTCGAGTTCGACTTCGATTTCGACTTTCAGTTCGAGTTCCAGTTCGATTTCGAGTTAGATTTCGACTTCGAGCTCGACTTCGATTTCAATTTCGAGTTCGACTCTGATTTCGACTTCGACTTCGAGTTCGAGTTCGAGTTCGACTTCGACCTCGAGTTCGACTTCGAGTTTGAATTCGAGGTCGAGTTCCAATTCGAGTTCGAATTTGAGTTCGAGTTCCAATTCGAGTTCGACTTCGATTTCGACTTTCAGTTCGAGTTCCAGTTCGATTTCGAGTTCGCCTTCGAGTTCGAATTCGAGGTCGAGTTCCAATTCGAGTTCGAATTTGAGTTGGAGTTCGAATTCGAGGTCGAGTTCCAGTTCGAGTTCGAATTTGAGTTCGAGTTCCAATTCGAGTTCGACTTCGATTTCGACTTTCAGTTCGAGTTCCTGTTCGATTTCGAGTTCGACTTCGAGTTCGAATTCGAGGTCGAGTTCGAATTCGAATTCGAATTTGAGTTGGAGTTCGAATTTCGAGTTCGGGTTCGACTTCCAGTTCGAATTCGAGTTCGACTTCGATCTCGACTTCGAGTTCGAGTTCCAGTTCGACTTCGAGTTCGACTTCGAGTTCGAATTCCAGTTCGAGTTCTAGTTCGACTTCGACGTTGAGTTGGACCTCGAGTTCGACCTCGAATTCGACTTCGAGTTTGAATTCGAGTTCGAGTTCCAATTCGAGTTCGAATTCGAGATCGGGTTCGAGTTCGACTTCGATTTCGACTTTCAGTTCGAGTTCCAGTTCGATTTCGAGTTAGATTTCGACTTCGAGCTCGACTTCGATTTCAATTTCGAGTTCGAGTTCGATTTCGATTTCGAATTCGATTTCAACTTCGAGTTCGACTCTGATTTCGACTTCGACTTCGAGTTCGAGTTCTAGTTCGACTTCGACCTCGAGTTCGACTTCGAGTTTGAATTCGAGGTCGAGTTCCAATTCGAGTTCGAATTTGAGTTCGAGTTCGACTTCGATTTCGACTTTCAGTTCGAGTTCCAGTTCGATTTCGAGTTCGCCTTCGAGTTCGAATTCCAGGTCGAGTTCGAGTTCGACTTCGACTTTGAGTTGGACCTCGAGTTCGACTTCGAGTTCGAATTCGAGGTCTAGGTCGAATTCGAGTTCGACTTCGAGATCGACTTCGATCTCGACTTCGAGTTCGAGTTCCATTTCGACTTCGAGTTCGAATTCGTGGTCTAGGTCGACTTTGAGTTCGACTTCGAGTTCGAATTCCAGTTCGAGTTCTAGTTCGACTTCGACTTTGAGTTGGACCTCGAGTTCGACTTCGAGTTCGAATTCGTGGTGTAGGTCGACTTCGAGTTCGACTTCGAGTTCGAATTCCAGTTCGAGTTCTAGTTCGACTTCGACTTTGAGTTGGACCTCGAGTTCGAATTCGAGGTCGAGTTCGAATTCGAATTCGAATTTGAGTTGGAGTTCGAATTTCGAGTTCGGGTTCGACTTCCAGTTCGAATTCGAGTTCGACTTCGATCTCGACTTCGAGATCGAGTTCCAGTTCGACTTCGAGTTCGACTTCGAGTTCGAATTCCAGTTCGAGTTCTAGTTCGACTTCGACTTTGAGTTGGACCTCGAGTTCGACTTCGAGTTCGAATTCGTGGTGTAGGTCGACTTCGAGTTCGACTTCGAGTTCGAATTCCAGTTCGAGTTCTAGTTCGACTTCGACTTTGAGTTGGACCTCGAGTTCGACTTCGAGTTCGAATTCGAGGTCGAGTTCGAATTCGAATTCGAATTTGAGTTGGAGTTCGAATTTCGAGTTCGGGTTCGACTTCCAGTTCGAATTCGAGTTCGACTTCGATCTCGACTTCGAGTTCGAGTTCCAGTTCGACTTCGAGTTCGACTTCGAGTTCGAATTCCAGTTCGAGTTCTAGTTCGACTTCGACTTTGAGTTGGACCTCGAGTTCGACCTCGAATTCGACTTCGAGTTTGAATTCGAGTTCGAGTTCCAATTCGAGTTCGAATTCGAGATCGGGTTCGAGTTCGACTTCGATTTCGACTTTCAGTTCGAGTTCCAGTTCGATTTCGAGTTAGATTTCGACTTCGAGCTCGACTTCGATTTCAATTTCGAGTTCGAGTTCGATTTCGATTTCGAATTCGATTTCAACTTCGAGTTCGACTCTGATTTCGACTTCGACTTCGAGTTCGAGTTCGAGTTCGACTTCGACCTCGAGTTCGACTTCGAGTTTGAATTCGAGGTCGAGTTCCAATTCGAGTTCGAATTTGAGTTCGAGTTCCAATTCGAGTTCGACTTCGATTTCGACTTTCAGTTCGAGTTCCAGTTCGATTTCGAGTTCGCCTTCGAGTTCGAATTCCAGGTCGAGTTCGAGTTCGACTTCGACTTTGAGTTGGACCTCGAGTTCGACTTCGAGTTCGAATTCGAGGTCTAGGTCGAATTCGAGTTCGACTTCGAGATCGACTTCGATCTCGACTTCGAGTTCGAGTTCCAGTTCGACTTCGAGTTCGAATTCGTGGTCTAGGTCGACTTTGAGTTCGACTTCGAGTTCGAATTCCAGTTCGAGTTCTAGTTCGACTTCGACTTGGAGTTGGACCTCGAGTTCGACTTCGAGTTCGAATTCGTGGTGTAGGTCGACTTCGAGTTCGACTTCGAGTTCGAATTCCAGTTCGAGTTCTAGTTCGACTTCGACTTTGAGTTGGACCTCGAGTTCGACTTCGAGTTCGAATTCGAGGTCGAGTTCGAATTCGAATTCGAATTTGAGTTGGAGTTCGAATTTCGAGTTCGGGTTCGACTTCCAGTTCGAATTCGAGTTCGACTTCGATCTCGACTTCGAGTTCGAGTTCCAGTTCGACTTCGAGTTCGACTTCGAGTTCGAATTCCAGTTCGAGTTCTAGTTCGACTTCGACTTTGAGTTGGACCTCGAGTTCGACCTCGAATTCGACTTCGAGTTTGAATTCGAGGTCGAGTTCCAATTCGAGTTCGAATTGGAGTTCGAGTTCGAATTCGAGATCGGGTTCGAGTTCGACTTCGATTTCGACTTTCAGTTCGAGTTCCAGTTCGATTTCGAGTTAGATTTCGACTTCGAGCTCGACTTCGATTTCAATTTCGAGTTCGAGTTCGATTTCGACTTCGAATTCGATTTCAACTTCGAGTTCGACTCTGATTTCGACTTCGACTTCGAGTTCGAGTTCGAGTTCGACTTCGACCTCGAGTTCGACTTCGAGTTTGAATTCGAGGTCGAGTTCCAATTCGAGTTCGAATTTGAGTTCGAGTTCCAATTCGAGTTCGACTTCGATTTCGACTTTCAGTTCGAGTTCCTGTTCGATTTCGAGTTCGCCTTCGAGTTCGAATTCTAGGTCGAGTTCGAGTTCGACTTCGACTTTGAGTTGGACCTCGAGTTCGACTTCGAGTTCGAATTCGAGGTCTAGGTCGAATTCGAGTTCGACTTCGAGATCGACTTCGATCTCGACTTCGAGTTCGAGTTCCAGTTCGACTTCGAGTTCGAATTCGTGGTCTAGGTCGACTTTGAGTTCGACTTCGAGTTCGAATTCCAGTTCGAGTTCTAGTTCGACTTCGACTTGGAGTTGGACCTCGAGTTCGACTTCGAGTTCGAATTCGTGGTGTAGGTCGACTTCGAGTTCGACTTCGAGTTCGAATTCCAGTTCGAGTTCTAGTTCGACTTCGACTTTGAGTTGGACCTCGAGTTCGACTTCGAGTTCGAATTCGAGGTCGAGTTCGAATTCGAATTCGAATTTGAGTTGGAGTTCGAATTTCGAGTTCGGGTTCGACTTCCAGTTCGAATTCGAGTTCGACTTCGATCTCGACTTCGAGTTCGAGTTCCAGTTCGACTTCGAGTTCGACTTCGAGTTCGAATTCCAGTTCGAGTTCTAGTTCGACTTCGACTTTGAGTTGGACCTCGAGTTCGACCTCGAATTCGACTTCGAGTTTGAATTCGAGGTCGAGTTCCAATTCGAGTTCGAATTGGAGTTCGAGTTCGAATTCGAGATCGGGTTCGAGTTCGACTTCGATTTCGACTTTCAGTTCGAGTTCCTGTTCGATTTCGAGTTCGCCTTCGAGTTCGAATTCTAGGTCGAGTTCGAGTTCGACTTCGACTTTGAGTTGGACCTCGAGTTCGACTTCGAGTTCGAATTCGAGGTCTAGGTCGAATTCGAGTTCGACTTCGAGATCGACTTCGATCTCGACTTCGAGTTCGAGTTCCAGTTCGACTTCGAGTTCGAATTCGTGGTCTAGGTCGACTTCGAGTTCGACTTCGAGTTCGAATTCCAGTTCGAGTTCTAGTTCGACTTCGACTTTGAGTTGGACCTCGAGTTCGACTTCGAGTTCGAATTCGTGGAGTAGGTCGACTTCGAGTTCGACTTCGAGTTCGAATTCCAGTTCGAGGTCTAGTTCGACTTCGACTTTGAGTTGGACCTCGAGTTCGACTTCGAGTTCGAATTCGAGGCTGAGTTCGAATTCGAATTCGAATTTGAGTTGGAGTTCGAATTTCGAGTTCGGGTTCGACTTCCAGTTCGAATTCGAGTTCGACTTCGATCTCGACTTCGAGTTCGAGTTCCGGTTCGACTTCGAGTTCGACTTCGAGTTCGAATTCCAGTTCGAGTTCTAGTTCGACTTCGACTTTGAGTTGGACCTCGAGTTCGACCTCGAATTCGACTTCGAGTTTGAATTCGAGTTCGAGTTCCAATTCGAGTTCGAATTCGAGATCGGGTTCGAGTTCCACTTCGATTTCGACTTTCAGTTCGAGTTCCAGTTCGATTTCGAGTTAGATTTCGACTTCGAGCTCGACTTCGATTTCAATTTCGAGTTCGAGTTCGATTTCGACTTCGAATTCGATTTCAACTTCGAGTTCGACTCTGATTTCGACTTCGACTTCGAGTTCGAGTTCGAGTTCGACTTCGACCTCGAGTTCGACTTCGAGTTCGAATTCCAGTTCGAGTTCTAGTTCGACTTCGACTTTGAGTTGGACCTCGAGTTCGACTTCGAGTTCGAATTCGTGGTGTAGGTCGACTTCGAGTTCGAATTCGTGGTGTAGGTCGACTTCGAGTTCGACTTCGAGTTCGAATTCCAGGTCGAGTTCGAGTTCGACTTCGACTTTGAGTTGGACCTCGAGTTCGACTTCGAGTTCGAATTCGAGGTCTAGGTCGAATTCGAGTTCGACTTCGAGATCGACTTCGATCTCGACTTCGAGTTCGAGTTCCAGTTCGACTTCGAGTTCGAATTCGTGGTCTAGGTCGACTTCGAGTTCGACTTCGAGTTCAAATTGCAGTTCGAGTTCTAGTTCGACTTCGACTTTGAGTTGGACCTCGAGTTCGACTTCGAGTTCGAATTCGTGGTCTAGGTCGACTTCGAGTTCGACTTCGAGTTCGAATTCCAGTTCGAGTTCTAGTTCGACTACGAATTTGAGTTGGACCTCGAGTTCGACTTCGAGTTCGAATTCGTGGTGTAGGTCGACTTCGAGTTCGACTTCGAGTTCGAGTTCTAGTTCGACTTCGAATTTGAGTTGGACCTCGAGTTCGACTTCGAGTTCGAATTCGTGGTGTAGGTCGACTTCGAGTTCGACTTCGAGTTCGAGTTCTAGTTGGACTTCGACTTTGAGTTGGACCTCGAGTTCGACTTCGAGTTCGAATTCGAGGTCGAGTTCGAATTCGAATTCGAATTTGAGTTGGAGTTCGAATTTCGAGTTCGGGTTCGACTTCCAGTTCGAATTCGAGTTCGACTTCGATCTCGACTTCGCGTTCGAGTTCCAGTTCGACTTCGAGTTCGACTTCGAGTTCGAATTCCAGTTCGAGTTCTAGTTCGACTTCGACTTTGAGCTGGACCTCGAGTTCGACTTCGAGTTCGAATTCGTGGTGTAGGTCGACTTCGAGTTCGAATTCGTGGTGTAGGTCGACTTCGAGTTCGACTTCGAGTTCGAATTCCAGTTCGAGTTCTAGTTGGACTTCGACTTTGAGTTGGACCTCGAGTTCGACTTCGAGATCGAATTCGAGGTCTAGGTCGAATTCGAGTTCGACTTCGAGTTCGAATTCCAGTTCGAGTTCTAGTTCGACTTCGAATTTGAGTTGGACCTCGAGTTCGACTTCGAGTTCGAATTCGTGGTGTAGGTCGACTTCGAGTTCGAATTCCAGTTCGAGTTCTAGTTGGACTTCGACTTTGAGTTGGACCTCGAGATCGACTTCGAGTTCGAATTCGAGGTCGAGTTCGAATTCGAATTCGAATTTGAGTTGGAGTTCGAATTTCGAGTTCGGGTTCGACTTCCAGTTCGAATTCGAGTTCGACTTCGATCTCGACTTCGAGTTCGAGTTCCAGTTCGACTTCGAGTTCGACTTCGAGTTCGAATTCCAGTTCGAGTTCTAGTTCGACTTCGACTTTGAGTTGGACCTCGAGTTCGACTTCGAGTTCGAATTCGTGGTGTAGGTCGACTTCGAGTTCGACTTCGAGTTCGAATTCCAGTTCGAGTTCTAGTTCGACTTCGACTTTGAGTTGGACCTCGAGTTCGACTTCGAGTTCGAATTCGAGGTCGAGTTCGAATTCGAATTCGAATTTGAGTTGGAGTTCGAATTTCGAGTTCGGGTTCGACTTCCAGTTCGAATTCGAGTTCGACTTCGATCTCGACTTCGAGTTCGAGTTCCAGTTCGACTTCGAGTTCGACTTCGAGTTCGAATTCCAGTTCGAGTTCTAGTTCGACTTCGACTTTGAGTTGGACCTCGAGTTCGACCTCGAATTCGACTTCGAGTTTGAATTCGAGTTCGAGTTCCAATTCGAGTTCGAATTCGAGATCGGGTTCGAGTTCGACTTCGATTTCGACTTTCAGTTCGAGTTCCAGTTCGATTTCGAGTTAGATTTCGACTTCGAGCTCGACTTCGATTTCAATTTCGAGTTCGAGTTCGATTTCGACTTCGAATTCGATTTCAACTTCGAGTTCGACTCTGATTTCGACTTCGACTTCGAGTTCGAGTTCGAGTTCGACTTCGACCTCGAGTTCGACTTCGAGTTTGAATTCGAGGTCGAGTTCCAATTCGAGTTCGAATTTGAGTTCGAGTTCCAATTCGAGTTCGACTTCGATTTCGACTTTCAGTTCGAGTTCCAGTTCGATTTCGAGTTCGCCTTCGAGTTCGAATTCCAGGTCGAGTTCGAGTTCGACTTCGACTTTGAGTTGGACCTCGAGTTCGACTTCGAGTTCGAATTCGAGGTCTAGGTCGAATTCGAGTTCGACTTCGAGATCGACTTCGATCTCGACTTCGAGTTCGAGTTCCAGTTCGACTTCGAGTTCGAATTCGTGGTCTAGGTCGACTTCGAGTTCGACTTCGAGTTCAAATTCCAGTTCGAGTTCTAGTTCGACTTCGACTTTGAGTTGGACCTCGAGTTCGACTTCGAGTTCGAATTCGTGGTGTAGGTCGACTTCGAGTTCGACTTCGAGTTCGAATTCCAGTTCGAGTTCTAGTTCGACTTCGACTTTGAGTTGGACCTCGAGTTCGACTTCGAGTTCGAATTCGAGGTCGAGTTCGAATTCGAATTCGAATTTGAGTTGGATTTCGAATTTCGAGTTCGGGTTCGACTTCCAGTTCGAATTCGAGTTCGACTTCGAGTTCGTCTTCGAGTTCGAATTCCAGTTCGAGTTCTAGTTCGACTTCGACTTTGAGTTGGACCTCGAGTTCGACTTCGAGTTCGAATTCGTGGTCTAGGTCGACTTCGAGTTCGACTTCGAGTTCGAATTCCAGTTCGAGTTCTAGTTCGACTTCGAATTTGAGTTGGACCTCGAGTTCGACTTCGAGTTCGAATTCGTGGTGTAGGTCGACTTCGAGTTCGACTTCGAGTTCGAATTCCAGTTCGAGTTCTAGTTGGACTTCGACTTTGAGTTGGACCTCGAGTGCGACTTCGAGTTCGAATTCGAGGTCGAGTTCGAATTCGAATTCGAATTTGAGTTGGAGTTCGAATTTCGAGTTCGGGTTCGACTTCCAGTTCGAATTCGAGTTCGACTTCGATCTCGACTTCGAGTTCGAGTTCCAGTTCGACTTCGAGTTCGACTTCGAGTTCGAATTCCAGTTCGAGTTCTAGTTCGACTTCGACTTTGAGTTGGACCTCGAGTTCGACCTCGAATTCGACTTCGAGTTTGAATTCGAGTTCGAGTTCCAATTCGAGTTCGAATTCGAGATCGCGTTCGAGTTCGACTTCGATTTCGACTTTCAGTTCGAGTTCCAGTTCGATTTCGAGTTAGATTTCGACTTCGAGCTCGACTTCGATTTCAATTTCGAGTTCGAGTTCGATTTCGACTTCGAATTCGATTTCAACTTCGAGTTCGACTCTGATTTCGACTTCGACTTCGAGTTCGAGTTCGAGTTCGACTTCGACCTCGAGTTCGACTTCGAGTTTGAATTCGAGGTCGAGTTCCAATTCGAGTTCGAATTTGAGTTCGAGTTCCAATTCGAGTTCGACTTCGATTTCGACTTTCAGTTCGAGTTCCAGTTCGATTTCGAGTTCGCCTTCGAGTTCGAATTCCAGGTCGAGTTCGAGTTCGACTTCGACTTTGAGTTGGACCTCGAGTTCGACTTCGAGTTCGAATTCGAGGTCTAGGTCGAATTCGAGTTCGACTTCGAGATCGACTTCGATCTCGACTTCGAGTTCGAGTTCCAGTTCGACTTCGAGTTCGAATTCGTGGTCTAGGTCGACTTCGAGTTCGACTTCGAGTTCAAATTCCAGTTCGAGTTCTAGTTCGACTTCGACTTTGAGTTGGACCTCGAGTTCGACTTCGAGTTCGAATTCGTGGTGTAGGTCGACTTCGAGTTCGACTTCGAGTTCGAATTCCAGTTCGAGTTCTAGTTCGACTTCGACTTTGAGTTGGACCTCGAGTTCGACTTCGAGTTCGAATTCGAGGTCGAGTTCGAATTCGAATTCGAATTTGAGTTGGATTTCGAATTTCGAGTTCGGGTTCGACTTCCAGTTCGAATTCGAGTTCGACTTCGAGTTCGTCTTCGAGTTCGAATTCCAGTTCGAGTTCTAGTTCGACTTCGACTTTGAGTTGGACCTCGAGTTCGACTTCGAGTTCGAATTCGTGGTCTAGGTCGACTTCGAGTTCGACTTCGAGTTCGAATTCCAGTTCGAGTTCTAGTTCGACTTCGAATTTGAGTTGGACCTCGAGTTCGACTTCGAGTTCGAATTCGTGGTGTAGGTCGACTTCGAGTTCGACTTCGAGTTCGAATTCCAGTTCGAGTTCTAGTTGGACTTCGACTTTGAGTTGGACCTCGAGTGCGACTTCGAGTTCGAATTCGAGGTCGAGTTCGAATTCGAATTCGAATTTGAGTTGGAGTTCGAATTTCGAGTTCGGGTTCGACTTCCAGTTCGAATTCGAGTTCGACTTCGATCTCGACTTCGAGTTCGAGTTCCAGTTCGACTTCGAGTTCGACTTCGAGTTCGAATTCCAGTTCGAGTTCTAGTTCGACTTCGACTTTGAGTTGGACCTCGAGTTCGACCTCGAATTCGACTTCGAGTTTGAATTCGAGTTCGAGTTCCAATTCGAGTTCGAATTCGAGATCGCGTTCGAGTTCGACTTCGATTTCGACTTTCAGTTCGAGTTCCAGTTCGATTTCGAGTTAGATTTCGACTTCGAGCTCGACTTCGATTTCAATTTCGAGTTCGAGTTCGATTTCGACTTCGAATTCGATTTCAACTTCGAGTTCGACTCTGATTTCGACTTCGACTTCGAGTTCGAGTTCGAGTTCGACTTCGACCTCGAGTTCGACTTCGAGTTTGAATTCGAGGTCGAGTTCCAATTCGAGTTCGAATTTGAGTTCGAGTTCCAATTCGAGTTCGACTTCGATTTCGACTTTCAGTTC
The DNA here is from genome assembly GCF_030028105.1 of Mobula birostris. NCBI lineage: Eukaryota > Metazoa > Chordata > Chondrichthyes > Myliobatiformes > Myliobatidae > Mobula > Mobula birostris. The sequence continues at coordinate 172,193 of NW_027278517.1, forward strand.
GAGTTCCAGTTCGATTTCGAGTTCGCCTTCGAGTTCGAATTCCAGGTCGAGTTCGAGTTCGACTTCGACTTTGAGTTGGACCTCGAGTTCGACTTCGAGTTCGAATTCGAGGTCTAGGTCGAATTCGAGTTCGACTTCGAGATCGACTTCGATCTCGACTTCGAGTTCGAGTTCCAGTTCGACTTCGAGTTCGAATTCGTGGTCTAGGTCGACTTCAAGTTCGACTTCGAGTTCAAATTCCAGTTCGAGTTCTAGTTCGACTTCGACTTTGAGTTGGACCTCGAGTTCGACTTCGAGTTCGAATTCGTGGTGTAGGTCGACTTCGAGTTCGACTTCGAGTTCGAATTCCAGTTCGAGTTCTAGTTCGACTTCGACTTTGAGTTGGACCTCGAGTTCGACTTCGAGTTCGAATTCGAGGTCAAGTTCGAATTCGAATTCGAATTTGAGTTGGAGTTCGAATTTCGAGTTCGGGTTCGACTTCCAGTTCGAATTCGAGTTCGACTTCGAGTTCGTCTTCGAGTTCGAATTCCAGTTCGAGTTCTAGTTCGACTTCGACTTTGAGTTGGACCTCGAGTTCGACTTCGAGTTCGAATTCGTGGTCTAGGTCGACTTCGAGTTCGACTTCGAGTTCGAATTCCAGTTCGAGTTCTAGTTCGACTTCGACTTTGAGTTGGACCTCGAGATCGACTTCGAGTTCGAATTCGTGGTGTAGGTCGACTTCGAGTTCGACTTCGAGTTCGAATTCCAGTTCGAGTTCTAGTTGGACTTCGACTTTCAGTTGGACCTCGAGTTCGACTTCGAGTTCGAATTCGAGGTCGAGTTCGAATTCGAATTCGAATTTGAGTTGGAGTTCGAATTTCGAGTTCGGGTTCGACTTCCAGTTCGAATTCGAGTTCGACTTCGATCTCGACTTCGAGTTCGAGTTCCAGTTCGACTTCGAGTTCGAATTCCAGTTCGAGTTCTAGTTCGACTTCGACTTTGAGTTGGACCTCGAGTTCGACTTCGAGTTCGAATTCGTGGTGTAGGTCGACTTCGAGTTCGACTTCGAGTTCGAATTCCAGTTCGAGTTCTAGTTCGACTTCGACTTTGAGTTGGACCTCGAGTTCGACTTCGAGTTCGAATTCGAGGTCGAGTTCGAATTCGAATTCGAATTTGAGTTGGAGTTCGAATTTCGAGTTCGGGTTCGACTTCCAGTTCGAATTCGAGTTCGACTTCGATCTCGACTTCGAGTTCGAGTTCCAGTTCGACTTCGAGTTCGACTTCGAGTTCGAATTCCAGTTCGAGTTCTAGTTCGACTTCGACTTTGAGTTGGACCTCGAGTTCGACCTCGAATTCGACTTCGAGTTTGAATTCGAGTTCCAGTTCCAATTCGAGTTCGAATTCGAGATCGGGTTCGAGTTCGACTTCGATTTCGACTTTCAGTTCGAGTTCCAGTTCGATTTCGAGTTAGATTTCGACTTCGAGCTCGACTTCGATTTCAATTTCGAGTTCGAGTTCGATTTCGACTTCGAATTCGATTTCAACTTCGAGTTCGAGTTCGAGTTCGACTTCGACCTCGAGTTCGACTTCGACCTCGAGTTCGACTTCGAGTTTGAATTCGAGGTCGAGTTCCAATTCGAGTTCGAATTTGAGTTCGAGTTCCAATTCGAGTTCGACTTCGATTTCGACTTTCAGTTCGAGTTCCAGTTCGATTTCGAGTTCGCCTTCGAGTTCGAATTCCAGGTCGAGTTCGAGTTCGACTTCGACTTTGAGTTGGACCTCGAGTTCGACTTCGAGTTCGAATTCGAGGTCTAGGTCGAATTCGAGTTCGACTTCGAGATCGACTTCGATCTCGACTTCGAGTTCGAGTTCCAGTTCGACTTCGAGTTCGAATTCGTGGTCTAGGTCGACTTCGAGTTCGACTTCGAGTTCGAATTCCAGTTCGAGTTCTAGTTCGACTTCGACTTTGAGTTGGACCTCGAGTTCGACTTCGAGTTCGAATTCGTGGTGTAGGTCGACTTCGAGTTCGACTTCGAGTTCGAATTCCAGTTCGAGTTCTAGTTCGACTTCGACTTTGAGTTGGACCTCGAGTTCGACTTCGAGTTCGAATTCGAGGTCGAGTTCGAATTCGAATTCGAATTTGAGTTGGATTTCGAATTTCGAGTTCGGGTTCGACTTCCAGTTCGAATTCGAGTTCGACTTCGAGTTCGTCTTCGAGTTCGAATTCCAGTTCGAGTTCTAGTTCGACTTCGACTTTGAGTTGGACCTCGAGTTCGACTTCGAGTTCGAATTCGTGGTCTAGGTCGACTTCGAGTTCGACTTCGAGTTCGAATTCCAGTTCGAGTTCTAGTTCGACTTCGAATTTGAGTTGGACCTCGAGTTCGACTTCGAGTTCGAATTCGTGGTGTAGGTCGACTTCGAGTTCGACTTCGAGTTCGAATTCCAGTTCGAGTTCTAGTTGGACTTCGACTTTGAGTTGGACCTCGAGTGCGACTTCGAGTTCGAATTCGAGGTCGAGTTCGAATTCGAATTCGAATTTGAGTTGGAGTTCGAATTTCGAGTTCGGGTTCGACTTCCAGTTCGAATTCGAGTTCGACTTCGATCTCGACTTCGAGTTCGAGTTCCAGTTCGACTTCGAGTTCGACTTCGAGTTCGAATTCCAGTTCGAGTTCTAGTTCGACTTCGACTTTGAGTTGGACCTCGAGTTCGACCTCGAATTCGACTTCGAGTTTGAATTCGAGTTCGAGTTCCAATTCGAGTTCGAATTCGAGATCGCGTTCGAGTTCGACTTCGATTTCGACTTTCAGTTCGAGTTCCAGTTCGATTTCGAGTTAGATTTTCGACTTCGAGCTCGACTTCGATTTCAATTTCGAGTTCGAGTTCGATTTCGACTTCGAATTCGATTTCAACTTCGAGTTCGACTCTGATTTCGACTTCGACTTCGAGTTCGAGTTCGAGTTCGACTTCGACCTCGAGTTCGACTTCGAGTTTGAATTCGAGGTCGAGTTCCAATTCGAGTTCGAATTTGAGTTCGAGTTCCAATTGAATTAGTTCGACTTTCAGTTTCGAGTTCCAGTTCGATTCGAGTTCGAGTTCGATCGAGTTCGATTCGAGTCGATTTCAGAGTTCGAGTTCGACTTCGATTTGACGATCGACGTCGAGTTCGAGTTATCGAGGTCTAGGTCGAATTCGAGTTCGACTTCGAGATCGACGATTCGATTCGAGTTCGAGTTCGAGTCATCGATTCGAGTTCGATCGTTCTAGGTCGACTTCGAAGTTCGACTTCGAGTTCAATTCCAGTTCGAGTTCGACTTCGACTTGAGTTGAGTTGACTTCGAGTTCGACTCGAGTTCGATTATTGAGTTGTAGGTCGACTTCGAGTTCGACTTCGAGTTCGAATTCCAGTTCGAGTTTCTAGTTCGACTTCGACTTTGAGTTGGACCTCGAGTTCGACTTCGAGTTCGAATTCGAGGTCAAGTTCGAATTCGAATTCGAATTTGAGTTGGAGTTCGAATTTCGAGTTCGGGTTCGACTTCCAGTTCGAATTCGAGTTCGACTTCGAGTTCGTCTTCGAGTTCGATTCAGTTCGAGTTCTAGTTCGACTTGACTTCTGAGTTGCGACCTCGAGTTCGACTTCGAGTTCGAATTCGTGGTGTCTAGGTCGACTTCGAGTTCGACTTCGAGTTCGAATTCCAGTTCGAGTTCTAGTTCGACTTCGACTTTGAGTTGGACCATCGAGATCGACTTCGAGTTCGAATTCGTGTGTGTAGGTCGACTTCGAGTTCGACTTCGAGTTCGAAATTCCAGTTCGAGTTCTAGTTGGACTTCGACTTTCAGTTGGACCTCGAGTTCTCGAACTTCGAGTTCGAATTCGAGGTCGAGTTCGAATTCGAATTCGAATTTGAGTTGGAGTTCGAATTTCGAGTTCGGGTTCGACTTCCAGTTCGAATTCGAGTTCGACTTCGATCTCGACTTCGAGTTCGAGTTCCAGTTCGACTTCGAGTTCGAATTCCAGTTCGAGTTCTAGTTCGACTTCGACTTTGAGTTGGACCTCGAGTTCGACTTCGAGTTCGAGTTCGTGAATTCGTGGTGTAGAGTCGACTTCGAGTTCGACTTCGGAATTCGATCAGTTCGAGTTCTAGTTCGACTTCGACTTTGAGTTGGAACCTCGAGTTCGACTTCGAGTTCGAGTCATTCGAGGTCGAGTTCGAATTCGAATTCGAATTTGAGTTGGAGTTTCGAATTTCGAGTTCGGGTTCGACTTCCAGTTCGAATTCGAGTTCGACTTCGATCTCGACTTCGAGTTCGAGTTCCAGTTCGACTTCAGAGTTCGACTTCGAGTTCGAATTCCAGTTCGAGTTCTAGTTCGACTTCGACTTTGAGTTGGACCTCGAGTTCGACCTCGACGATTCGACTCGAGTTTGAATTCGAGTTCCAGTTCCAATTCGAGTTCGAATGTCGAGATCGGGTTCGAGTTCGACTTCGATTTCGACTTTCAGTTCGAGTTCCAGTTCGATTTCGAGTTAGATTTCGACTTCGAGCTCGACTTCGATTTCAATTCGAGTTCGAGTTCGATTTCGACTTCGAATTCGATTTCAACTTCGAGTTCGAGTTCGAGTTCGACTTCGACCTCGAGTTCGACTTCGACTCGAGTTCGACTTCGAGTTTGAATTCGAGGTCGAGTTCCAATTCGAGTTCGAATTTGAGTTCGAGTTCCAATTCGAGTTCGACTTCGATTTCGACTTTCAGTTCGAGTTCCAGTTCGAATTTCGAGTTCGCCTTCGAGTTCGAATTCCAGGTCGAGTTCGAGTTCGACTTCGACTTTGAGTTGGACCTCGAGTTCGACTTCGAGTTCGAATTCGAGGTCTAGGTCGAATTCGAGTTCGACTTCGAGATCGACTTCGATCTCGACTTCGAGTTCGAGTTCCAGTTCGACTTCGAGTTCGAATTCGTGGTCTAGGTCGACTTCGAGTTCGACTTCGAGTTCGAATTCCAGTTCGAGTTCTAGTTCGACTTCGACTTTGAGTTGGACCTCGAGTTCGACTTCGAGTTCGAATTCGTGGTGTAGGTCGACTTCGAGTTCGACTTCGAGTTCGAATTCCAGTTCGAGTTCTAGTTCGACTTCGACTTTGAGTTGGACCTCGAGTTCGACTTCGAGTTCGAATCGAGGTCGAGTTCGAAATGATTGAGTTGGAGTTTCGAATTTCGAGTTCGGGTTCGACTTCCAGTTCGAATTCGAGTTCCGACTTCGATCTCGACTTCGAGAGTTCGAGTTCCAAGTTCGACTTCGAGTTCGACTTCGAGTCTCGAATTCCAGTTCGAGTTCCTACTTCGACTTCGACTTTGAGTTGGACTCGAGTTCAGTGACTTCGAGTTCGAATTCGAGGTCGAGTTCGAATTCGAGTTCGAATTTGAGTTGGAGTTCGAATTTCGAGTTCGGGTTCGACTTCCAGTTCGAATTCGAGTTCGACTTCGAGTTCGTCTTCGAGTTCGAATTCCAGTTCGAGTTCTAGTTCGACTTCGACTTTGAGTTGGACCTCGAGTTCGACTTCGAGTTCGAATTCGTGGTCTAGGTCGACTTCGAGTTCGTACTTCGAGTTCGAATTCCAGTTCGAGTTCTAGTTCGACTTCGACTTTGAGTTGGACCTCGAGATCGACTTCGAGTTCGAATTCGTGGTGTAGTCGACTTCGAGTTCGACTTCGAGTTCGAATTCCAGTTCGAGTTCTAGTTGGACTTCGACTTTCAGTTGGACCTCGAGTTCAGACTTCGAGTTCGAATTCGAGGTCGAGTTCGAATTCGAATTCGAATTTGAGTTGGAGTTCGAATTTCGAGTTCGGGTTCGACTTCCAGTTCGAATTCGAGTTCGACTTCGATCTCGACTTCGAGTTCGAGTTCCAGTTCGACTTCGAGTTCGACTTCGAGTTCGAATTCCAGTTCGAGTTCTAGTTCGACTTCGACTTTTGAGTTGGACCTCGAGTTCGACTTCGAGTTCGAATTCGTGGTGTAGGTCGACTTCGAGTTCGACTTCGAGTTCGAATTCCAGTTCGAGTTCTAGTTCGACTTCGACTTTGAGTTGGACCTCGAGTTCGACTTCGAGTTCGAATTCGAGGTCGAGTTCGAATTCGAATTCGAATATTGAGTTGGAGTTCGAATTTCGAGTTCGGGTTCGACTTCCAGTTCGAATTCGAGTTCGACTTCGATCTCGACTTCGAGTTCGAGTTCCAGTTCGACTTCGAGTTCGACTTCGAGTTCGAATTCCAGTTCGAGTTCTAGTTCGACTTCGACTTTGAGTTGGACCTCGAGTTCGACCTCGAATTCGACTTCGAGTTTGAATTCGAGTTCTCAGTTCCAATTCGAGTTCGAATTCGAGATCGGGTTCGAGTTCGACTTCGATTTCGACTTTCAGTTCGAGTTCCAGTTCGATTTCGAGTTAGATTTCGACTTCGAGCTCGACTTCGATTTCAATTTCGAGTTCGAGTTCGATTTCGACTTCGAATTCGATTTCAACTTCGAGTTCGAGTTCGAGTTCGACTTCGACCTCGAGTTCGACTTCGACCTCGAGTTCGACTTCGAGTTTGAATTCCGAGGTCGAGTTCCAATTCGAGTTCGAATTTGAGTTCGAGTTCCAAATTCGAGTTCGACTTCGATGTCGACTTTCAGTTCGAGGTTCCAGTTCGATTTCGAGTTCGCCTTCGAGTTCGAATTCCAGGTCGAGTTCGAGTTCGACTTCGACTTTGAGTTGGACCTCGAGTTCGACTTCGAGTTCGAATTCGAGGTCTAGGTCGAATTCGAGTTCGACTTCGAGATCGACTTCGATCTCGACTTCGAGTTCGAGTTCCAGTTCGACTTCGAGTTCGAATTCGTGGTCTAGGGTCGACTTCGAGTTCGACTTCGAGTTCAAATTCCAGTTCGAGTTCTAGTTCGACTTCGACTTTGAGTTGGACCTCGAGTTCGACTTCGAGTTCGAATTCGTGGTCTAGGTCGACTTCGAGTTCGACTTCGAGTTCGAATTCCAGTTCGAGTTCTAGTTCGACTTCGAATTTGAGTTGGACCTCGAGTTCGACTTCGAGTTCGAATTCGTGGTGTAGGTCGACTTCGAGTTCGAATTCCAGTTCGAGTTCTAGTTCGACTTCGACTTTGAGTTGGACCTCGAGTTCGACTTCGAGTTCGAATTCGTGGTGTAGGGTCGACTTCGAGTTCGACTATCGAGTTCGAATTCCAGTTCGAGTTCTAGTTCGACTTCGACTTTGAGTTGGACCTCGAGTTCGACTTCGAGTTCGAATTCGAGGTCGAGTTCGAATTCGAATTCGAATTTGAGTTGGAGTTCGAATTTCGAGTTCGGGTTCGACTTCCAGTTCGAATTCGAGTTCGACTTCGATCTCGACTTCGAGTTCGAGTTCCAGTTCGACTTCGAGTTCGACTTCGAGTTCGAATTCCAGTTCGAGTTCTAGTTCGACTTCGACTTTGAGTTGGACCTCGAGTTCGACTTCGAGTTCGAATTCGAGGTCGAGTTCGAATTCGAGTTCGAATTTGAGTTGGAGTTCGAATTTCGAGTTTCGGGTTCGACTTCCAGTTCGAATTCGAGTTCGACTTCGAGTTCGTCTTCGAGTTCGAATTCCAGTTCGAGTTCTAGTTCGACTTCGACTTTGAGTTGGACCTCGAGTTCGACTTCGAGTTCGAATTCGTGGTCTAGGGTCGACTTCGAGTTCGACTTCGAGTTCAAATTCCAGTTCGAGTTCTAGTTCGACTTCGACTTTGAGTTGGACCTCGAGTTCGACTTCGAGTTCGAATTCGTTGTGTAGGTCGACTTCGAGTTCGACTTCGAGTTCGAATTCCAGTTCGAGTTCTAGTTCAACTTCGACTTTGAGTTGGACCTCGAGTTCGACTTCGAGTTCGAATTCGAGGTCGAGTTCGAATTCGAATTCGAATTTGAGTTGGAGTTCGAATTTCGAGTTCGGGTTCGACTTCCAGTTCGAATTCGAGTTCGACTTCGATCTCGACTTCGAGTTCGAGTTCCAGTTCGACTTCGAGTTCGTCTTCGAGTTCGAATTCCAGTTCGAGTTCTAGTTCGACTTCGACTTTGAGTTGGACCTCGAGTTCGACTTCGAGTTCGAATTCGTGGTCTAGGTCGACTTCGAGTTCGACTTCGAGTTCGAATTCCAGTTCGAGTTCTAGTTCGACTTCGACTTTGAGTTGGACCTCGAGTTCGACTTCGAGTTCGAATTCGTGGTGTAGGTCGACTTCGAGTTCGACTTCGAGTTCGAATTCCAGTTCGAGTTCTAGTTGGACTTCGACTTTCAGTTGGACCTCGAGTTCGACTTCGAGTTCGAATTCGAGGTCGAGTCGAATTCGAATTCGAATTTGAGTTGGAGTTCGAATTTCGAGTTCGGGTTCGACTTCCAGTTTCGAATTCGAGTTCGACTTCGATCTCGACTTCGAGTTCGAGTTCCAGTTCGACTTCGAGTTCGACTTCGAGTTCGAATTCCAGTTCGAGTTCTAGTTCGACTTCGACTTTGAGTTGGACCTCGAGTTCGACCTCGAATTCGACTTCGAGTTTGAATTCGAGGTCGAGTTCCAATTCGAGTTCGAATTGGAGTTCGAGTTCGAATTCGAGATCGGGTTCGAGTTCGACTTCGATTTCGACTTTCAGTTCGAGTTCCAGTTCGATTTCGAGTTAGATTTCGACTTCGAGCTCGACTTCGATTTCAATTTCGAGTTCGAGTTCGATTTCGACTTCGAATTCGATTTCAACTTCGAGATCGACTCTGATTTCGACTTCGACTTCGAGTTCGACTTCGAGTTCGACTTCGATTTCGATTTCGACTTCGTGATCGAGTTCGAGTTCGAGTTCGACTTCGAGTTCGAGTTCGACTTCGAGTTCAACTTCGAGTTCGTCTTCCATTTGGACTTTGAGTTCGACTTCGATGCGAGTATGCGGGCAGTGGACAAAATATCCTCTAGAGATTGTGGGTCTCGTACTGGAGATGCAGTATCACTTTACCCTGCCACTTTGTTTTTGGTCCACGTCATCATCATCTCGCTCCTTGCATTAGGGTTAGCATCTTCGAGTTCGACTTCGAGTTCGTCTTCCAGTTGGACTTCGAGTTCGACTTCGAGTTGGAGTTGGAGATCCAGTTCTAGTTCGAGTTCGAGTTCGACTTCGATTTCGATTTCGACTTCGTGATCGAGTTCGAGTTCGAGTTCGACCTCGAGTTTGAGTTCGAGTTTGCCATCGAGTTCGTCTTCGAGTTCAAATTCCAGTTCGAGTTCTAGTTCGACTTCGACTTTGAGTTGGACCTCGAGTTCGACTTCGAGTTCGAATTCGTGGTGTAGGTCGACTTCGATTTCGACTTCGAGTTCGAGTTCCAGTTCGACTTCGAGTTCGAATTCGTGGTCTAGGTCGACTTCGAGTTCGACTTCGTGGTCTAGGTCGACTTCGAGTTCGACTTCGTGTTCGAATTCCAGTTCGAGTTCTAGTTCGACTTCGAATTTGAGTTGGACCTCGAGTTCGACTTCGAGTTCGAATTCGTGGTGTAGGTCGACTACGAGTTCGACTTCGAGTTCGAATTCCAGTTCGAGTTCTAGTTGGACTTCGACTTTGAGTTGGACCTCGAGTTCGACTTCGAGTTCGAATTCGAGGTCGAGTTCGAATTCGAATTCGAATTTGAGTTGGGAGTTCGAATTTCGAGTTCGGGTTCGACTTCCAGTTCGAATTCGAGTTCGACTTCGATCTCGACTTCGAGTTCGAGTTCCAGTTCGACTTCGAGTTCGACTTCGAGTTCGAATTCCAGTTCGAGTTCTAGTTCGACTTCGACTTTGAGTTGGACCTCGAGTTCGACTTCGAGTTCGAATTCGTGGTGTAGGTCGACTTCGAGTTCGACTTCGAGTTCGAATTCCAGTTCGAGTTCTAGTTCGACTTCGACTTTGAGTTGGACCTCGAGTTCGACTTCGAATTCGAATTCGAGGTCGAGTTCGAATTCGAATTTGAGTTGGAGTTCGAATTTCGAGTTCGGGTTCGACTTCCAGTTCGAATTCGAGTTCGACTTCGATCTCGACTTGGAGTTCGAGTTCCAGTTCGACTTCGAGTTCGAATTCCAGTTCGAGTTCTAGTTTGACTTCGACTTTGAGTTGGACCTCGAGTTCGACCTCGAATTCGACTTCGAGTTTGAATTCGAGTTCGAGTTCCAATTCGAGTTCGAATTCGAGATCGGGTTCGATTTCAACTTCGATTTCGACTTTCAGTTCGAGTTCCAGTTCGATTTCGAGTTAGATTTCGACTTCGAGCTCGACTTCGATTTCAATTTCGAGTTCGAGTTCGATTTCGACTTCGCATTCGATTTCAACTTCGAGTTCGACTCTGATTTCGACTTCGACTTCGAGTTCGAGTTCGAGTTCGACTTCGACCTCGAGTTCGACTTCGAGTTTGAATTCGAGGTCGAGTTCCAATTCGAGTTCGAATTTGAGTTCGAGTTCCAATTCGAGTTCGACTTCGATTTCGACTTTCAGTTCGAGTTCCAGTTCGATTTCGAGTTCGCCTTCGAGTTCGAATTCCAGGTCGAGTTCGAGTTCGACTTCGACTTTGAGTTGGACCTCGAGTTCGACCTCGAATTCGACTTCGAGTTTGAATTCGAGTTCGAGTTCCAATTCGAGTTCGAATTCGAGATCGGGTTCGAGTTCGACTTCGATTTCGACTTTCAGTTCGAGTTCCAGTTCGATTTCGAGTTAGATTTCGACTTCGAGCTCGACTTCGATTTCAATTTCGAGTTCGAGTTCGATTTCCACTTCGAATTCGATTTCAACTTCGAGTTCGACTCTGATTTCGACTTCGACTTCGAGTTCGAGTTCGAGTTCGACTTCGACCTCGAGTTCGACTTCGAGTTTGAATTCGAGGTCGAGTTCCAATTCGAGTTCGAATTTGAGTTCGAGTTCCAATTCGAGTTCGACTTCGATTTCGACTTTCAGTTCGAGTTCCAGTTCGATTTCGAGTTCGCCTTCGAGTTCGAATTCCAGGTCGAGTTCGAGTTCGACTTCGACTTTGAGTTGGACCTCGAGTTCGACTTCGAGTTCGAATTCGAGGTCTAGGTCGAATTCGAGTTCGACTTCGAGATCGACTTCGATCTCGACTTCGAGTTCGAGTTCCAGTTCGACTTCGAGTTCGAATTCGTGGTCTAGGTCGACTTCGAGTTCGACTTCGAGTTCAAATTCCAGTTCGAGTTCTAGTTCGACTTCGACTTTGAGTTGGACTTCGAGTTCGACTTCGAGTTCGAATTCGTGGTCTAGGTCGACTTCGAGTTCGACTTCGAGTTCGAATTCCAGTTCGAGTTCTAGTTCGACTTCGAATTTGAGTTGGACCTCGAGTTCGACTTCGAGTTCGAATTCGTGGTGTAGGTCGACTTCGAGTTCGACTTCGAGTTCGAGTTCTAGTTCGACTTCGAATTTGAGTTGGACCTCGAGTTCGACTTCGAGTTCGAATTCGTGGTGTAGGTCGACTTCGAGTTCGACTTCGAGTTCGAATTCCAGTTCGAGTTCTAGTTCGACTTCGACTTTGAGTTGGACCTCGAGTTCGACTTCGAATTCGAATTCGAGGTCGAGTTCGAATTCGAATTCGAATTTGAGTTGGAGTTCGAATTTCGAGTTCGGTTCGACTTCCAGTTCGAATTCGAGTTCGACTTCGATCTCGACTTGGAGTTCGAGTTCCAGTTCGACTTCGAGTTCGAATTCCAGTTCGAGTTCTAGTTTGACTTCGACTTTGAGTTGGACCTCGAGTTCGACCTCGAATTCGACTTCGAGTTTGAATTCGAGTTCGAGTTCCAATTCGAGTTCGAATTCGAGATCGGGTTCGAGTTCGACTTCGATTTCGACTTTCAGTTCGAGTTCCAGTTCGATTTCGAGTTAGATTTCGACTTCGAGCTCGACTTCGATTTCAATTTCGAGTTCGAGTTCGATTTCGACTTCGAATTCGATTTCAACTTCGAGTTCGACTCTGATTTCGACTTCGACTTCGAGTTCGAGTTCGAGTTCGACTTCGACCTCGAGTTCGACTTCGAGTTTGAATTCGAGGTCGAGTTCCAATTCGAGTTCGAATTTGAGTTCGAGTTCCAATTCGAGTTAGACTTCGATTTCGACTTTCAGTTCGAGTTCCAGTTCGACTTCGAGTTCGACTTCGAGTTCGAATTCCAGTTCGAGTTCTAGTTCGACTTCGACTTTGAGTTGGACCTCGAGTTCGACTTCGAGTTCGAA